>NC_079221.1:26884120-26939120 GCF_029633865.1 Lampris incognitus
AATGAGAAACACTGACAGAAACCCAAGAGCTGCAGCAGGTTTTCTTTCTCCTCATCCCCAGTAAATCCACCACTTCAGACCGCAGCCTACTTACTATACATCTTACAACACAGATTCAAAACAAATCCCAGCACTTACAGGAATAGCGGGTAAATGAAGTGAAGCAAATTCATAGATGATGTTTGATAAACGTCAGGTGAGCGTTTATCCCTCAATACAGCGATGGAGACCTCTTGGACTGTTGCAATATACTCGTGGGAAAACACAAAGCCCAAGAATGAGGGCACAGGCGGGGAGGAATGGCAATAACGTATTCTTAACAGATGGAGTCTGAGAACGCTTACAACATGTACCGTCCCCAAATAGCACACGAGGCTGCAGAGGTAATGTATATGTAGCCACTGGTTCAACCACATTAACACGTACAGCCGGCGGTTCCACAAAAGTTACACCTGTCTCTCAAAACCGGAGCCACTCTTTTTGTAACCTCCGCCGTCCTGCACACGAGGCCCAGAGTCCACTGTGCAGCGACGCACAAATACACACAAATACCTGGGAGAAAATAACGGACGGTCTGTCCGACTGTGTTGCACCCTGCTGTATTTTAGTGCATGTCCTATGAATGTCTTTGTACATTAGACAGTAGTGTGTGTGTTTGTGTGTGTGTGTGTGTGTGTGTGTGTGTGTGTGTGTGTGTGTGTGTGTGTGTGTGTGTGTGCGTGTGTTTGCTTGTTCTTCTGTGTATGCATGCATTTGTTTTTGTGAGTAGAAGATTGCTTGTATGTGTGCAGATAGGCACATTATTTGTATATAATTTATGCATGCATATATATATATATATATATATATATATATACATATATATACATATATTTATATATACAAATTATAAATAATGTGCACAAATATATTTGTGTGTTTGTATGTATTTGCTTAACACTGTGCATTTGTGTTTGTGTGCAAGAGACTTTGTGTGTGTGTGTGTGTGTGTGTGTGTGTGTGCGTGTGCCATTTGTATGCCTTTATGTGTCTACAGCAGACTATTATTGTCAGCCTGTTGTATATTTTACGTTTATATTTTTGTGATATTTGTGTATGTGCCCGTGTGTGAAATGTTGCCAGCTATGGGTTAAATAGTGCCACTGCCTAGTGGACACCTTTGGGGGAGGAATAGGCTACGGGAGTAAACCCCTACAGAAAATCAATGTCTGCAGTGCTGTTGTGTTTTGTTCTTCTTGCCCTTTTGTATGTGTTTAAGTGGGAGAGTACTGCTGGCGTCGTGTGTGGCTGCCGCTTCTCCCTCTCGTAGCGCCCCCTTCCCATCCACCCCTGTAGGTCTGTGTTATGTTTATCTGTTGTCTTGTTTCACCCCGTTTATTGTAGAGAGACTTTAAGGGTTAGAAAAGTGCTATATAAAAGTGATTTATTATTATTATTATTACACAGGCACAACAGAAACGCAATATTAAGGTTAGAGTGAGTTAGAGTTAAACCACAGAAAACTTGATGTCAGTCATCTACAGACCATAGCCTGGTGTCAGTGGATCAGCTTGACCGCCTCAGTCAGGTCAGGCACAAGACAGGTGTAGGATGTGTGTAAGAGGCAAGTGTTTTTCATCATTAAATCTCACGTTGATGGACACGCGTCAAGGACATCCATGGAGAACTGCACATCCGGTGTCAAGAAATAAATACAACCTCTCTCACCCTCGCTTGCTCTCTGTCTCTCACTCACTCACTCACACACACACACACACACACACACACACACACACACACACACACACACACACTCACACACACACACACACACACACACACACCTAAAGTAAGAGAAACACCTTCTTTAAGCTAACCTTTTGATTCGTTTGAAAAATAGATTCCTTTAGAGTTCATTTTATCAAGGGAAGTTAGAAAAACTGTAATACTGCTTTGACAAAATAATTCATGACCACAAAATAATCACACAAAAAAAATATATAGCGTTTTTTCCCCAAAACCACCAATGGTGTTGTGAAATATATATATAATTTTACAAAAAGGAAAAAAAGGGAGATTGACTGTTATTCCAGAATTCGTTGGGAATACTGTAAATAACAACAACCGCAGCAACGACGGTGATAAGAAGAAGAAGAATAAAATAACAATCATAATCATAATAGTAATAGTAATAATGAATTTTACATTTTTACTCAAGAGAAATCAATGACCATCTAATGGTAAAAAGACAGAAATGAAATGTGGTGAGCTGTTTTTTGTGTGTTTTTTTTAGTAAAGTATTTTTATAAGCAAAGCCTACACCCACTATAACAACAAAAGAATCTAAATTCAATTTAAATCTTGGAGAATCTGTAGAACCAAACTAAAAAATGTGCAGTCGTGCGTTTTGTTTTGTTTTTAGGTAGTGATAATGTTTGTACAGGGTCCGCCACTAGGGGGGAGATGTGAGTTTTCTTTCCCACACAAATCTGAACCATCAGTACTTTGCCTGTATGCCTTGTATGCCTGGTAAAGGCTTGCAGCTTGATAAATCTGTCCTACAACCCAAGTGAGATGGCCTGGAAGCGCAGTCTCAAGGTTTGGGACCAGACTAGTTTGCAAAGACAGCAAAACTGTAGATGCTGCCATATACATAGAGTTGCTTGACTCTTCTTCTTCTTCATCTTCTTCAGGCTTGTTCCCCGTTTGTCAGGGGTCGCCACAGGGGATTTCAGTTCCCATCAGTATCGTGTGAGGGCACAGCACCAATGGCAGCCGTTGTTAACCCTGGCCTCAACCTATCCAGTACGGTCTTGTCAATCCGTATACTGATTTGGAGTGGTGTCATGAAACTTCCAGTGTCCCCAGGCCCAGGTCGAGCAGGAAGGAGCTTCTGCTGCTAATAACAAGCTCACCTCATTATCCACAGGCAGTTTCATCTGAACCGGAGGAGACCTGAGCCTCACCAGAGCTAAATGTGCCCCAGAGGAAATGGGGATAAGAAGAGAGGGACAAAGACCAATAAAAATGGTCTGGATTTAAGTCCAGGGGCCTGGGGCTTCTACGCCCGTGCACCTGTCGCAGGGCCTGAACCAATGAATGCTATTGATGAGCTTGGCAAGGTCAATTCTGATTACGCCGACTGGTCTCCTTGGATTTGCGGCTCAAAGCCAGCAGGGATTGTTGGACACCTGTCAATCAGCCCCAGAGAGGGAAACAATCTTGACTTGGCTACTGTGCCTGAGCTTTAAGACGGCTAAGCCAGCACAAGGCTAGCTCATGATATTCTCACGGAAACCCCTGTAACAAGATAATGATCTCACAATATTACACCGCCATTGACAAACATTTTGCACATTCGCACATTATAAAGGGCGAAATGAACAACATGCTCTCCAGCACTAAACAGACTTTTGAGTTTTAAGTCAACACCATGATAGGGGCATAAGCCGAGACATGTAGATATTTCTCAGTAATCTTGCATATCCTCATAAATGCCAAGGCTTGGATTTTTTTCCAAGTTAAAACAACACATGGTCATAACTCTTCCTGTTTTTCTTACTAGTTCAGTTTGTGACTACTTTGAGGCCCTTTAGTTGATCAGAGACACATGACACCTGGTAGTTTTCTTCTATACACACGTATAGAAGAAAACTATACACATGTATAGAAGAAAACTATTGTACTGCAGTAGCTGTTCTGTCTCAGATAAGCCCACCTAGCCACAGTGCGTGTGTGTATGTGTGTGTGTGTGTGTGTGTGTGTGTGTGTGTGTGTGTGTGTGTGTGTGAGAGAGAGATAGGTGCATTAGTATGTTAAGATAAGGACATTTGCTTTCACTTCTGCACAGTGTGCAAAAATTGTCCTCTTTGTATGTTTATGTATCAAAATATCACAACAATACAGAGAGCTGGTGCAATGTGTGTGCGTATGTATATGTGTGCATGTGTGTGTGTGTGTCAGAATGTAAGTATGTGTGCTCACACAAGTGTCTGTGAGTTCACATACTTGGCCTGTGGACTTGTGTGAACAACAATGCAATGACAGTTACAGACGTAATCACATTCACCCAGTGGGGGTCTCCAAGTTCCTCCCTATCCCCCAGCTGAGTTCCCCTCAACCCCCTCCCCAGGAAATGGAATTAGTTCAGGAAAAAGATGGGGTGTCCCATGGAACTCGGGGTGATTCCGTCTGGGCCTGACCCTTGACCTTTGCCTGAGAGGGAAGTATGATGGGGATAGGGTGAGGTGGGGTGGGGTGCTGAGAAAGGATAAGAGGGCAAGATGGGGAGCAGGATGATTGAATTTTGTTTTTTTGGTGGGGGGGAGGGTTTTGAGGATTTAGACTGAAATCACTCCAGCCCACTCCAGCTCACCCCCGTCCATAGGACCATGCAGCTGTCCCCTTTCCTTCTAATTTTTCTCTGTCAGATTTCGGCCTATAATTAGCAGAAAGACCTCAGTGACTCTTATGCATACATGTGAGTGTGTGCCTGGGCAGCCCAGAACTAATGCCCCCCCTCCTCCCGCCCCCCACTCCACAACCCTGGAGTGACAGGTTCACATGTAGGGAGACTTCCAAGTTGAACTCCTGCTCTTGACAGTTTGGCCTCAAAGAGCCACCCGGCAGAAGTTCTTACCCACAGTACCATGGAGCAGGAACGTCTAAAGCCTCCCCCCATCTTGCCCCCCCCCCCACCATTGACATTCCAGGCACGGCACAGCAAAACCCCACCTGCTGCCCCCACAAGTCCCCCCCCAAGTCCCCCCCCATGGCTTTTGAAGACGATTTTTACAGAATCCCTTTGAGATTCTTGGTTCTGACTCTTGAGACCCCCGGGATGCATCAGGCATGCCTATCGAGGGGACGCGGGGCAGCAAAACACTGAGAACTTTTCCATTACACCCCGGCTGAATGTGCAATGGTGTAGTTGTGTAACCCAAGAGCAAGGTCGTGATATTATGGGTCAATGGTTTGCCTAGAATGAATTAAGGTACTGTTACCGCCTGTGCGATTGGCCGTCGCGGTCAATCCCAGTGACTTCCCAGAAATCCATCCACGTCATCTTGATTTAGCCACCTGTTATTGTCCTACCTCCATAAGCCAGTGAACAGAAAAGTCGAATGAAAAAAATAACAGCTGATATCGTGTAAGAAAGGTGGCGGCGAAGCTGCGACCTACCCATCTTAAATCTTAAGGATCACTAGATGGCCCGGTCTCATACATCCGGTAGTCACAAGTCAAGCGATGAGTTCCCAGTGTCCCATTAAACAATGTGTAAAGCACAGCAAAGTAAGACAGCTGTCGTTGACTGGTGTTAAATAACTAGGAGGAAATTAAGGGGCATCTCCTCCTTTGAAATGTCCGTAATGATTTCTCAGCACCTTCCCAGCAGGGTACACACCCCACGACATGGGCCGCAGCATCTGAAAATGAAACGTTTGTCTGCGACGATTATTCGATGCCCGGCAAACATTTTTAAAAATCGCTCCAAAATCGTCCCCGTGCCAACAATAACTTTTACCAAAAGCAAAGGGAAGGTCAATACAATAGAGCAACAGCTTGAAATCCAAGCATAACAATTTCCAGTGTGATACCAACGGGTAAGTCAGCGTGCAAAATTAGACAAATGCAGCCCCGCATTTCGTATGCGAGAATATTTCCGCGGAAACACGACACTCATCCTAGAGTAAACCGTGTCGTTAAAAGGTATTACAAACCCATTCTTTTCCCCCTGTTTCTCACACTTCATTTGGGCATTACTCTGGTTTACGGAGGCTTTCTGTGGTTATGGCGGATTTGTGTGGTTTATCGAGTTTTCCTGGCGTTTCTCCCCGCGCCCACAACACTAAATCACACATTTGTCCGAACAGATGTGGCTCCTCTACCCAGCATGACGTGCAAACGTTACAGCGAACACCTTTTACATGCGACGGCCTAGCTTGGCTGCTCTTGCACCGCCTCGCTGTGACCCCTCCACCCATGGGAAGCGTACGACTGTCTGTTATCAGGTTTCGCTCATTTCTCATTCGGATCCTACCTCCCCAAATTCTGCCTCCAACGTGCCCCCCTGGTTCCTGTTTCACCAACTTCTGCATTACAGCAGCATATTGGGGGGCGCGCTATAGGGGGGCACAATGGCTAACGCCGGTGTCTAAATTTAATGCGCGACAGTTGCAAGCAGACAAATGCTGATGACATGACAGGGCGGTGTAAACACAATGTGGGGGATAATGAAAAATCAAAAATGAGGTTGGTGAGAAAAAAAACAAAAACAAAACTTAAGTCCTTCCTGTTTGATTGACAAGTTCGTGTGGGGAAACCTTTACCATGGAAACACAACTTTGGTTGCTAGGATAACATAAGCAGATGGATGGAGCGTCTGATTATCTGCACTGGCCGTCAGTAGGAGGGAGGGGGGCATCTGGTAGTGTGTTTGTTTGTGAGAGTGTGCTTGTGTGTGTGCATGTGCAATGCATGTGTGATTTAGTGAGTGTGTTTTTGTGTACAGGAGTCAAGTGTTTGTTGGTGTGTGGTTTAAATTCAGTGTATGTCTGTGTCTATAAATACATGAATCTGTATGTAGGTACACTAGCGACCGCGTATGTGTGTGTGTGTGTGTGTGTGTGTGTGTGTGTGTGTGTGTGTGTGTGTGTGTGTGTGTGTCACCGTGCCCTGAGAGTGTATGTCAGTGTTAAGGTGTCTGTGAATCAGTGTGTGCATGTGCGTTTATTGATTCTCCGAGCCTTTAGTGTGAGACCAATGAGATAACTTGGCACGAGGAAAACGTATTAGATTTAGGGGCCAAATAATTAACTGACGTCAGCTGGCGGGGTCCAGGGAAAGGTTGCGGCTATAAATATAGCACCTTTTTTTTCCCGATAAATTATCAACGGGGGCGGGGGGCAGAGGCCTTGGGATTACCAGAAAACACTGCCTGGAATCCACTGTGGCCTTGATTAATGTGAGGGGTCTTTCAAGTCTGTGCTGAAATAGAACATCAAACGCATCGGACAACAGCAAAACACCGTCCTGTCCCCCCAGCCAGCCCGTCTGGCATGGAACAGAACTTCCACGGCTTCTGGCGGAGACATGGACTCCAACACAACTACATTTTGGTTTCTTTTTTATCCAAAAAAAAAATCCCATTTCCATATGCAGTCTTTTTTTGATTTGTGAATTTGGGATGAAAATTTACAGTCATTCCAGCGCCTCACTCATAATGACGCGCTCAGTAGTGTTCACTGCATGTTCTCCATCAGCATCCACTGGTATCATGGGAGGTATACAAGAACAAGTACTGCACGCGAGCAACAAGAAGAAGCAATATCAGCAGCGGCCCAAGTTACTGTGTGCTGAAAGTGCCGCTGGTGCAGCTGGACGGGGCGGCCTACCACGATACAAGTGTGAAGACCGTCAGTAAACACCTTGCTCATATCTGTCGGGGTGTTGAGGCACAGACGGTGCCGAGGCGCTCTTGCGCAGCCGCAGCTATCTCTCGATTACAAGGTGATATGAGAGAAGACACAGCGGGCCACACGTCCCGAAGAAACAAAAACGGCAAAGAGGCCATGTTTTGACGATTGGATTTATTGGTGCTGAAGGTTTTCAGCATATCAGGGGGTTTAAGCAAGCCAGTGTCGTAAAATTAGCACCTTTGGAAAAAGATGGCCAGTGATGCGTGGTGAGGAGGCGGCCAACACGCTGACGGCTATTTTGGCAGCTGCCGGGTAAGTGGTCGGTGATGAGGCTACTTTTATTGACCTGTCAATTCGTATCACCGACTTTCTCAGCCAAAACAGCCACCGGCTACGGGAGACCTGACGGAGTCACTGGAACGACAAGGAAAACTCAATGCTCCAACGCCGCTCAGACTCCAACCAAACCAATGAAACCTAACGTTTTTCCTTTTTTTTTTTTTGGAATTCCCCACCCTTTTTTCTCCCCCAGTTGTATCCGGCCAATTGCTCCCACTCTTCCAAGCCGTCCCAGTAGCTGTTCCACCCCCTCTGCCGATCCGGGGAGGGCTGCAGACTATCACATGCATCCTCCTGATACATGTGGGGTCGCCAGCCACTTCTTTTCACCTGACAGTGAGGAGTTTTGCCAGGTGTAGCACGTGGGAGGATCACGCTAATCCCCCCAGTTCCCCCTCCTCCCGAATAGGCGTCCCGACCGACCAGAGGAGGCGCTAGTGCAGGAACCAGGACACATACCCACATCCGGCTTCCCACCTGCAGACACGGCCAATTGTGTCTGTGGGGACGCCCGCCTAAGCTGGAGGTAGCGCGAGGATTCGAACCGGCGAGCCCCATGTTAGTAGGCAAAGGACTACCGCTACACCACCCGGACGCCCTTTCTTCTTCTTTTTTTATTTTTATTTTTAAACCATAAGCCCGAATCTTGCAAATGGACAGTCAATTTAGTCAACTTTTGGTTAAATCAGGCCATTGACAATATCATCTCATATTCATTTCAACTTCAAGTCTGTGCTATTCAACAATACACAATTTATTTCTTCACAAGCGTTGACACACACACACACACACACACACACACACACACACACACACACACACACACACACACACACACACAAATACACACACACAAACTGCTTGCTGAGCACACACACACTAAGTTCACAAATGGGTTATGTTCTGCAAGCAAGGTACAAATCCCTACAACTTTACACACAACGTTGAGTTAAATTTTAGCCTCCAAAATAAACTGGGACTCCGGGGGCCAGCCCTTGGTCTTCACAAAGGCCCACTGTAGTTATCACCTAAAGTGTGAATGGACTGCTCTCTCTGCTTTTTTATAAACAATGTGGACAGCCAAGAAAAACATCATAATTCCATTTATTTACTTTGAAAAGATGTAATCTCTGGCGCTGGATATCTCCGAGGGTATCAGCGGCCAAAACCGGCAGAGCTTTGGAGTTACACTTTTTTTTTTAACATCTCACCTCCCAAAACCCCTCCGACGCCTCGGCCCTTTTATTTGACTTGCACATTCCTACACTGTGGTCGCTGGGGGCAGCTTCAGGGGATGCATGGGCTTTGTGGTTAGAGAGGTGAGCTAATGACTGGGAGGTTGATGGCTCAAATCCCAGACCTGAGAGAAAGTCAATCACCACCCTTTAACAAGTACGGCAAGTGTGCCCTTGAGCCTGGCACTCTGTCCCGTCACTCCAGCGGAGGGAACAGTTGGTGGACGGGCAGCTCTTGTTGTTGTGATGACATGAAGGTGCTGAGGAAAGGCAGGTTACTTCACACACACACATAAGCATGCAATGGAAGCTGCCTTGCACAGCAAGATAACATCACATACACTTCATAACACATACTACATACAAAGAGAACAAGACATGCATACACACATCATAAGAGATATACTACATCAAAGAGGTATCTGGGTAGTGTAGCGGTCTATTCCGTTGCCAACCAACACGGGGATCGCTGGTTTAAATCCCCGTGTTACCTATGGCTTGGTTGGGCGTCCCTACAGACACAATTGGCTGTGTCTGCAGGTGGGAAGCCGGATGTGGGTATGTGTCCTGGCAGCTGCACTAGCGCCTCCTCTGGTTGGTCGGGGCGCCTGTCAGGGGGGAGGGGTAACTGAGGGGGAATAGCATGATCCTCCCATGTGCTACATCCCCCTGGCGAAACTCCTCACTGTCAGGTGAAAAGAAGCGGCTGGCGACTCCACATGTATCGGAGGAGGCATGTGGTAGTCTGCAGCCCTCCTCGGATTGGCAGAGGGGGTGGAGCAGCGACGGGGACAGCTCGGGTGGGGTAACTGGCCGGATTAAGAGTGGGGTAATTGGCCGGATACAATTTAGGAGAAAAAGGGGGAAAAGTCCACAAAAAAAAAAAAACCCAAAGAAAAAAGAAATATACATCAAATACAAAAATAATATACAAAACATATAGCTAGGGTCCAAAAATACAAGCAAATCATCTCCGGTTGAAGTAAGGGCCAAATGTGTGTATGTACATTATGTATATATGTGAGTGTGCTGATAGGTATTGCTCGAGGTAAGCAAAAAAAAAAATATCTTCGTCACGACATCATGGCATCGTATTATCAATATCAGCAGCTGAAATTACAGAAATAGTTAAAAAGTGTTATTTCTGTTGTGCCTCTGGAGCGTTCTCCCACATGCTCCCTCCTGCCCACACACACACAGTAAGCTGCATTGGTTGTCTTTCTCCACCTGGGGTTGTCTGAAACTGTTAGTGAGTCACATTAACTGGTGTTGTGTTTGGTTGGGATGAATATCTGCAAACACAAAGCTGTCCATGGCACATAGTCAGAGACCACTGCCCTATACCGTCCAGTGCCCCCCCCCCCCCACACACACACACAAAGCCCCATGGAGTCCGGCCCCTGCGGTTAGGGTGGCGGTAAGTCATCGTAGTGAGAGATTTATGTGTGCGGTAGGGGATCTTCATGTGATGTGACGATATCTGGAACGTGTACCTCCAGCGGCTGCCCGCCCACATGCCTGAGGTGGCTGTGGGATCCGCTTTTACATTTCCAACTGCTCTGGCAGGCATTTAATGTGAAAAGCCACCCTACTGCTGTAACCTGGAGCCCACTAAAACCCTGAAGACAGTCAATGACTAAAAAAAAGGGCTCGGTTACCCCAAAGATAGCCCAAGATAGGTTGTATATCACTAGTGCCACTGTGAACCGCATTGCATGGGAACAGCTCTTGGATTATGCTGGATTAGGACAATTATCATCCCTTTTCCATCACTTTACAAAAGATTATGAAAATGAAATGATATTCAATCTTTAGATATTAAAAACGAGCAAAGAATTAGGTGTTATTACCAACACCAACACCACAGCCCTCACAAAGAAGGCACAGCAGAGGATGTACTTCCTGTGGCGGCTGTTCAACCTGCCAAAGCCAGTGATGGTGCCCTTTTACACTGCCATCATTGGGTCCATCCTCACCTCCTCCATCACTATCTGGTACGCTGCTGCCACTGCCAAGGACAAGGACAAGGACAGACTGCAGCATATCATTCACTCTGCTGAGCGGGTGATTGGCGGCAACCTACCATCCCTCCATGACCTGTATGCCTCAGGACACTGAGGTGAGCAGGAAAGATGATGGCCGACCCTGCCCACCCAGGCCATGGTCTCTTCAAATCACTGCCCTCTGGCAAGAGGCTGAGGTCTATAAAAACCAGAACCTCACACCACAAGAACAGCTTCTTCCCCACAGCACAGCACAGCACAGCACAGCACAGCACAGCACAGCACAGCACAGCACAGCACAGCACAGCACAGCACAGCACATCCTTTTTAACAAGCTCCCACACCGCTGCAAATCCTGACACAGCCACCCATCTACCCCCCACCCCCTTTTATCTCCCCTACTGTGCTCTCTATATATGGACACCCTGCATAAAACCTGCACCACCCTGTAAATAACTTATTCTCTAAATAACTTCTTAAAATCCTCATTCAACTTTGCAAATACAGCTCCTGCCACCCAGAGCCGGGCATCAGGGGCTACACATGGTCTCCTGTTCAACTCTAAAGTGCTGATTGCACCTTATTGCACCTTACTTTCATTTTCACCTTTATTTTTATATCATTTTAACTTGTGTATATATATTGTATTCATTTTTTTTTCAACTTTTATGTTTTCTATTGACTGTTAATCTTTCCCTCTTGCAACCACATAAAAATTCCTTATGTGTTCTTGTACTTGGCAATAAATACGATTCTGATTCTGACTCTGATTCTAAATAGCCTCTTGATTGTCGAAGACTGTCCACTTCTGAAAGAGGCAAAATATGCAAGCAGCTTTAAAGTCTGATTCTCATTGAATAGATGACAGTTTTCAATGTTCTGCAGGTAGACTTTATTTTAAATGTCTTTTTTTCTGTTTTTCCAATATCCTAAACCTCTGCAATTGAATAAAATTGGCCATAAGTGACCATATGTTTGTGCATTTTTGGAGCCAATCCCTGATGAAACACTGGTGGTGCACAGTTTGTGTTCTGCGTTGAACATACAGTGCAGAAAAAAAGGAGCAGAAAAGACACGACTTACGTAACGATAGCAAATAGCATGCCTTTTTTATATGTTGTATAGCTAATATTTATATTCTTTGTACACTGGTCGCTATCTATAACCTGATACGGGTGGAACAGGTGCAGTGTCGCTCGTGGCCCATGCACTCTTGAAATTTAGCTCCATAAATCAATTTAGATATAATTACAGACTACACTATTCATCAGTCCTCATGGGCTCATACCCATGCCCTCTCAAATGATTAGCATAGCAAGCTATTTTCACTCATGGTAGAGATCAAGTCATGAACCACGTCAGTCTCCATCACATTTCATCCTTGTTTGAACCAGACCTCTGGAAAAATCCTTATTCACCCTTTAAATTCTCACCTAAAGACACTCACTGCCTTGTGCAGCCTACTTCAATAAGTGAAGACTGACACTTTTACTGACAAGGTTAGATTAAAGTTGTGTGGTTTAAGTGTAGTTTAATTCCCACTGCAACCTCCAGTGATGAAAATGAATGTACTTGTAGAGTCATTTGGTTTGGTTAAGAGGTTTTTTGTTGTTGGCATTATGATTCATGCCAAACGGTTTATCCGAAAACCTTGATCAAGCATAACCATATTGGGCCAAGCTGCGAAGAGCCAGATGCATCTCATGCCAGATGCAATATATAAATACAGATTCAGGAAAAAAGTTTTAATACATAGAGTACAAGCCTGTTTTGTGCGTCGCACACTATATATATATATATATATATATATATATATATATATAGTGCATCGCGCACTATTATTATTGCATCAAATTTCCATATTAATGGAGACTATCTAGCTATCTATCTATCAATATATGTTATTTATATATATATATATATATATATATATACGCGATGAGTCTAAAGAATAAGGAATATAAGGGGAAATATTATTTTATTTAATTTTTCAAATGATAATCTAACTGCTCAAGTACATAACAAACCTAAAGACTGAAATTTAACGACACTTCCAATGATGTATGTGATGAAAGCACACACAAACGCACACACGCGCACACACACACACACATACACAAGTTTACGCAGCTATCCTTATTAGAACTTTGTATTGACCTTCATTCATTGCGGGCAGCCCAACCCAAACCTTAATCCTAACCTTAACCATAACCAATTTATGCCTAACCCTAACCTTGACCTAACCTCAATTAACACCTTCCCGCTAACCTTAACCAGGATGTCAGAAATGATCTTTGGCCTCACGAGGACTGTGCTTTGGTCCCCATGAGGACTACCGGTCCCGACAAGGTTAGTGTTTATACCAAAAAAGGTCACTAAAAGGTAACAAAAACACATGCGTGCACGCACACATACACACACACACACACACACACACACACACACACACACACACACACACACACACACACACACACACTTGTTTTGAAGAGGTCTTTGACTTGTACAGTTGAAAATAAAGTCATGTTCAAGATGAAATGTTTCCAACATCAGGAAAGAAGTGGGAAAAAAGGCATTGTACTATAAAGCTTGCCCCTGCAGGGTGGCATCCAAATGAACTGAGATGTGCTGCATGCTGTCGGCCATTTCTACATGGGTCTATCTCCAATGTGGTGATGGGTTGATCTGGTGAGACATGTGGAATAAGGGGTAGCGCTGATTAATTAGGAAGCCAGCTAATTGGTGGCCATCTGAAATAAACATAACGACCTGGTGACACACAGTATGAACGGTGTAAACTATCAGGCCCATGGCACCGTGACAGAACGACAGGAACAGATAGAGAGACACAGGGCACAAGGGTGTGAGAGGGGGGGGGCGAGACAGAGAGAGCGAGAGCGAGAGGAGCGAGAAGCAGAGATGGAGGGAGGCGAAGGGTGGGTTGCGTCTGTGAATATAATATAGCATTACATCAACAGATGCCTGGCCTAATAGGCCTTACATTACTTTTTATGCTGCTGGTCCATTGATAGATGGATGGTTCTGTCTGCAAGTTCGATAAGTCCTTGCTGCGGGGTGATTTGGGGTTAAACCACAGCGTCAGGGAACAATGGCTCCTTTTCCATAACAAAGCTGAACAGGACTAGCTAGGGCTTACTCTCATCTCTCCTCTCATATCTCCTTTTCTATGCTCATCGTTTCGCTTGATTATAGTTTCATAGCTTTCATTGATTTTATCACATTCAAATTTCAAACAGGCGGATAACGGGTGCTATTTTTTTCTTCACTTTACTAAGCTATTGACTCCATCCCTGGTTTTATAAAATGTTTTGTTTTTGTTTGTTTTTTTGCATAGCACTTAATCTATCGATCTTTTTTGCTGTTTTCATTTCAGATTTTGTAGGCATATAAAAATGTTCCCTGAGGTGACTATAAAAACTTGAAGTAAATTGATTTTTGTATTGGTGTTGATCGCACACAGTACTGTAAGGGACATCGCCTGGCCCGGACGAGCCCCCGATTGGCCCTGTAATGGAAAAGCAGCTCATGGTGGGCCTTTGCTCTGCCTCCCCAGCCCTGTAACACTAGACATACAGCTCAGCCATCGACGAGGTGAGTAAAGCACATCTTAGCCAACAAAGTGAAATGGAGTATGGAGGAATGTTCCACTTGACCATCCAGAGCATACCAAGTGAGGACGAAAGTCAGGGTGTGGGGGTGTGTGGGGGCTATGGGGAGTTTAGGTTTCACCAGACCTTCTAATGTTGTAGCAGTCAACCAAACATTTAAGCTAATAAAAACTTTGATGGGGTTGACGTCAATATGGTCTGACGAATGACAATTGGTTTTCAATGCAGCCGGCTGATGAAGTGAGATGTCACTGTAACGTTAATAGGGGACTTTTTTTGGCTTCGAGTCACCTTAAAAAAAAAAGGACTTATTTTTCATTGTGAGACAAAATGAGATAGACTGTCTGAAGACAGCAGTCAAGGTTGGAGCCAGCTAACCAGAAATTGAGCCATTTTTGAAATTAAAGGCTTCTGATAACTTGTAGACAATGATAATTGAGCAAATCAATGGATTTGCCGACGCATAATTTGTTCCATTTCATGTGTTGCTCAATGAGTGGAGCATGGCACCAACACCACCAGGGTTAGGGGTTTCATTCTCCATGTAGCTCAAAGGGAAAGGCACAGCAGAATGGACTAACATGTAAATGCACACACACACACACACACACACACACACATACACACACGCACACACACACACACCCACCCACACACCTTCACATGGGGCCAAAGTCACATTCTTTAGACAAAGACAGATTGCCTGTAGCACAGGTGTCTTACCCCTTTCACCCCCCCAAACACACGGACACACACACAAACTCACATACGTGCAGACACCACCCCGTCCCATACATAACTGCCCTTGCAACCTTCTTCTCATTTATCATCGCAGCATAAGCGAACATCATCCCACAAACTTAACACAAACTACAGACGTCAAATGAGGAGAGAACATGAAGAGATGGAAATAAATGTAATGCTTCACACTGCAGTGCACAACGTCCTTATTGACCTCCCTGACATGTGTTCGAAGATGAATAAAATGCCTTCACCACCAGGGCTGTATTTCAGCCACTGGGTTACAAATACATAGCCTTAAGTATAACAAAACAGAGTTAGGCTTTTTGTTTTTTTTTTCCAGAGGAATCGCTCCCAAACAACAAGAGTTCCCTCTTTTCTGAGCCGTTTAATTGGCAAGGAGGATATCTCTATCCAAGGCACCCCGATCCAGTGCGGAGAACCGACACTTTAAATATGGAGGCCTGATTTATGAACTTGTAATTGTGGGTGTGGATGTCGCCGGGGGTTTGACGTGGCTGGGGTTACTGACAGACTCCGCTGAGTGCTAACTTTTCTCGGCTGGCAGATTCACAGCAGTACCAAACCACCCGCCGGGCAAGGAATATTTTTGAAAAGTCGCAAAGTTGTTGCCACCACTCGAAACATCGCCCCTCACAGGGGGATGTGGGGGCGTATTGTTTGTTTCTTTTCACCCCTAACAGGCGGATGATTAATGACTTCGAGAGGAAGGGGGCCGGAGGGGGAAAGAAGAGCTTGAGGGAGAGACGGAGAGAGAGAGCAAGAGAGAGAGTGAGTGAGAGAGAGAGAGAGAGAGAGAGAGAGAGAGAGAGAGAGAGAGAGAGAGAGAGAGAGAGAGAGAGAGAGAGAGGAACAGACAGAGACAGAGAGTAGGGGGAACGGGGGCCTAAAATAAGCCTGATGTGGAGGCAGGTCGGTGAGGGCAGCAGCGGGGGTCACTCTGCTCGCCTGCCGGTGCTGTGTGCTCACTGACCGGCATACAGAAACGCATGACTGAGATAGCAGGCAATCGCAGAGGCCTCTCCAAAAAAAAAAAGAGAACGAGGCCCGTCTGGCTGGGCTATTTGTGGAGCAGAAAATTCAGCTACGGACACACACTGTCATCCAATGATGGATCAGTGGAAGAGGGGAGCTCAGGGAGGTGGGGTGAGTGGGTGGATGGAGGGAGGGGGGGGGTCATCTGATTACAACAACACAGAGGTTTTGGGGAAAACACGTCTCACCAGCCAGGCCATGTGCCTGCGCATTGCCCAGTGTTGGACAGTTACGAACTGCTATCCCACCGGGCAAGTTTACCAAGATCATTTCCTTATGCACAGAGACAACCTCAAGGTGGTTTCCGACAGTTGCCCCATCGTAGCAACTGGGGTGGGGTGGGGTGGGGTGTCCGTGTCCTGCTCAAGGGTACTACCTTAAAAGCAGTTATGAAAGAAGGGAACGTGATATTTGTTCATCTCCCATCAAGCAGATTTTTATATCCAACCCGGGGATTGAAATGGTGAAGATCTTGGTGACAAGAGCACATGTCTGACCCTCAGCATAGCATCACGTTAAGTATTTTAATCAGGTGGGACACGTGGAGACGAGTTCAACTCCTTCCGCAAAACAAATAAGTCATGCAAGCCTAGTACACAGCTCAATCCTCAAAAATGTCTCTATTGCAGGAATGTCGCAGTCTGTATGCCGGTCTCCCTTAGGACCTTCTATAAACAAGGTTTCATTGTCTTTTTCAGTCTAAGAATACACTTCTGGTGTCCACCCAGACACACACACATCTACATGGCAGAAGATCTCCTCCCCCACCTGCCTTACTCTGTGATTGGTGGGAATCGACACTATCAAAGGCCTTTGTGGGGTTTTTTTGGCCAGACCAGCCTTACGAGTTGATCACATTAACCATGGTTAGAAGTCACATGATCCTGGCAAAGGGCTCGACATACAAATGTGTGTCAGCTGTTGACATTGAAATATTTCCACACTGTAAGATTTACAAACAAACTCGTACCTTCCACAGTTGCTGTTCACACGTCTACTTGGCAACTTTTGTGCAATTAGCAGCCATGATAAAACCTCGTCAAAGTCATATGGGAAACTGTCAGCCGGTGACCCTCACTGATGGACAGTCAGCGAATGGTCATTTTTCTATGATGTGTGGTGGCATTTGCTACAGCAGTTGTATGTAGCATTGTTCTTTGCATTCATATACAATGTAGCCTATTTTGACCTCGTCAACCAAAGGTAGCAGAAAGCCTGCTGCTGTCTGTCAGTGACATCACTTGCAGACACTTTCTGCACAGTTTCGGTGACATTTCAGAAATACATAAGACTGCTCGGTAATATGGCTGCTAATGTAGTGTTATCCCTACAACATATACATATATACAGATGTGTAAAAAATTATGGGAGAAACCTGAATGTTTGACCCGTACAGTGTGGGGAGTCTGGGGGCTCTCTTATGCTGTAGGGGGCATTTTCCTGGCATGGTTTGGGTCCACTTGTCCCCTTAGAGGGAAGGGTCACTGCATATTAACACAAAGTTAGTGATCACTGCATATTAACACAGAGTTAGTGATCACCTTTATCTATGATGAGACATTTCTATCCTGATGGGAGTGCTCTCTCCCAGGATGTCAATGCCCCCATCCACAGGGTACGAGGGGTCACGGAATGGTTTGATGAGTATGCAAATGATATAAATCATATGCTATGGCCTTCACAGTCACCAGATCTCAACCCAATTGAACTCCTATGGGAGATTTTGGACACCGAATGAGGGAACATCTTTTGGAAGAATGGTGTCCATCCCTCCAGTAGAGTTCAGAGACTTATAGAATCTATGACAAGGAGCAGTGAAGCTGTTCTGGAGGCTCGTGGTGCCTCAACATCTTACATGCGTGTGATGGTGAAAACTCTGATTATTTCCCTAATCAGGACTAAAAGGTAAGAACACTTGGAATGAATGAAACATCCACTGTATATTCTTGTATCAGTGGACACGGAGTCCCCCGTAGGTACCTATCTGACCCCTTCCCCCCATCTGAAGTTCTGCTGCAGAAGAGAAGGCAAGTGTCCCTCAGTCTCTCTCCCACTCTCCTTCCCCGTGACTGTTCCTTCTGTTCATAGTTTCACACCACCAGACTTAGTTTCCCAATTGCTGCTGATATGCCCCTGCCTCTCTCGCTCCCTATCTTTGGCTACATCTTTGTCTCGCTCTGTCCCTTTACCCCCCCCCCCCCCCGCATCACTCTCTTCTTCCCATCAGTGGTCGAACAGCTTGGCTAGGTTTGGAATAGCACCAGTGACCCCCGGGGTGAAAGTCTGCAGATCCCGTTACGGGTCCCCCAAAGCCCACTGTGCCCTCTTTGATTTATATATCTGTTCTGAATTTACAGCTTGTGAAATACTCTCCGTTAACAGCAGAAGGAGCAAGGGGGTGGTGAGTGTGTGTGTCTGCGTGAGCGTGCGTGTGCGCGCGTGTGTGTGTGTGTGTGTGAGGGAGAGAACGGGGGTTTGGTGGTAACAATAGGACCTGTCGCGAGAAACACTTGGAAGCTGTGTGTTCAGCGTTAGTGTTTGTGGAAGACATTGTCATTATGTACTGTCTATGTGTGTGTGTATGAATCTGTTTGTGCGTTTTATGCATAAAGCAGGTCGTGTATGAGTGTGCATAGATGCATATGTTTTCAAGCATTCGGTGACGTGTGTGGAAGTGCATGTGACAAAGCGTATGCGTTTATGTGTGTGTATTTGTGTACCCAATATCAAGGTGTCTCTGAGGCTATACTGTACATATTTGCGTTGATTTATGCTTACAGAAGTGTGTGACAGTGCACGAACGCCCCTGTAGGTTTGTGTACCTCTACGCGTATTATGTGTGTGTGTCTGTGTGTGTGTCTGTGTGTGTTTAACTGCATAGGTTTGTGTGAGTGCACACATTCCCCAGCTGAAGCACCTGGTGTGGAGCAGAACTTATAAATTCCCACGATAAGGAGCGGGGAAGTGGCACATAGCTGACTGACACTTTTTTTTAAGATGTGAGGGAAAACCGCCGGGTTTGATTTCCTTTCAAAACACACCAGTGCTAAAAATGGTGTTAAGTTTTCCGTGTAGTTTCCCTTCCTTTTATTTACGTAGAAGAAGCGAAATTAAAGTTAAACTGTCCTTTGCATATTAAAAAAGCCAGTTGATTCACTGTTGTTTTATATATTATGCGATGAAATAAGGAATCCTATCTTTGCAAGCTTATCATATCCAGTCTTTGTGTTTTCTACCAAGAATATACCAGTTATATGCATCTACGGCTTTATTTACAGATACATCCATAGTGATACTGCAGGCAACAGGGCCCCTTTTTTTCATAGTTTCTGCAACATTGACATTAGATTTAGCTTTTGAAATATGGAATAAGCTTGGTGAAAATTTGTGATTTTACTCAAAATTACTTCAGAAATCACACGACTACGCATACTATATTCAGCTGTACACAATACATTTGTGAGGAGTGCTGATTCCTTGCAGAACCAGTTTGAAATGCTCTTGTTACTGGTATGCTGAGCAGGCCCTTTTTAGCTAGCAGTCATCATTAAGTGATTTGTTGCCGAAACCAGTCGGTAGACTAGGAACCATCTGATGTCCTACTGGGTGTAGAACCAGGTGTAAAGGCTGTGATCCACATCTCATGCAGTTCATAATTAACTGTGGCACAATCATCCTGAGACTGCTGGGAGCGGCTTTGGTTCATGGATGGAGGGTTCCCACCGGACTAGGACATGTCTGCACTCACAGTCATTGGTTTAGTAAATGATGCTGCCTGTAAGTTTCATATGTAGATTCATGACAGGGTTGCCTCATGTATCCCATGGTAACTGTTAACAGAGCCATACACTGGGTCATAAGGGTTAGTAGTTCAAGTTCAAATTCAACTTTATTATCATGTGTATTGGAATACATCTATCCATTCATTATCCAAACCGCTTATCTTTACTAAGGGTCGCGGGGATGCCGGAGCCTATCCAAGCAGTCCCTGGGCGGCAGGCGGGGAGACACCCTGGACAGGCTACCAGATCATCACAGGGCCCCCATACACACACACACACACACACACACACACACACACACACACACACACACACACACACACACCTAGGGACAATTTGGTATGGCCGATTCACCTGACCTATATGTCTCTGGAGGAAACTGGAGCACCCGGAGGACACCCACGCAGACATGGGGAGAACATGCAAACTCTACACAGAGGATAACCCCCAAGGTTGGACTATCCCGGGGCTCAAACCCAGGACCTTCTTGCTGTGAGGCAACTGCACTAACCACTGTGCCACCATGCTGCCTATTGGAATACAATGAAATTCTTATGCTATGGCTCTCTCTGCGGTCACACACAAAAAAACAAAAAACTACAGACCTACATAGACTATGTACACAGTGAATTCATACATTGAATACACAATATAGAAAAGTACATGATAACACAGCAATGTAAGGTGCATATGGGTGTGTCAGCTGTTCAGCAACCTGACTGCCTGTGGAAAGAAATTATTACTGAGATGGGTGGTGTGTGATTTGATTCTCCGGTAACGTTTTTTTAGCAATCATATGTAATTGTGCGAGATGCATTTTGCGCAACAAAAGCAACATATAACATGAAAACAAACAGCAAAGTGAGACCAGCTCATAGTGAGTCGCCATGGTATGGTGCCATCTTAAGTCTTTTTCAGTTTGTGACTTTGTGAGTGCTCACTTCAGAATATGGTAAAGGGGTTGTCGCATCATCTCCTGGGTAGTGGTAATTGTTTGCAAAAACCAAGTGGGCCATCCTTATTGCTCAACTGGTCGTTGCGTGCAACATTGGTCTGTGCCTAAGCACAATGTCATAGAGTTGAATCCGTGCCTGGTTTGTTGCATGTCTTTCCCTCTCACACTACCCCAGTCCTCCTGTCTGTGTCTTCTAATACTAATACAAAAAAACAAAAACAAAAACAGACTAGCTGATGAGAAAAGATGGGCCACATTAGGTAAGATACAGTGTTCTATATAGCTTGTGGGTCAACACAGATATGATTTTTCTAAACCAAACACTAGAGAAAGCTGGACCCAGAGGGTCATCTCCCAAATCCTATCTCCCGAAATATACTGCTGGAGTCCTGCCTGGCCTCCTCTAGCAAAACAACCTCTCTGCATAACTGGACTACTTCTGCCCCCAAACATTAACAAACCCCCTCCCATTAACTCCACATGTAATCTCTTCATTAACTGGTCATCAGGCAAGGTGTTTCATTTGTCATCTCCCTTATCATTTGTTGACTGAGTTTAATGCTGCTATATATATATATATATATATATATATATATATATATATATATATATATATATATATATATATATATATATGTAATTTCCAAATCGGGTGATGATCAGAATTGATTTTTCTGGGTAGGATAAATTCAGATAATCTCTCCTAATTGCATGGCCTGGGTGGGGATCAGAGAGCTCAGCGACCAATGAAAAGGGAACGTTTGCCCTGAGGTCATGCCTGGAAAAGATGAAGATAGATTTATTAGGTCTAGTCATAACACATGGCATAACACGTGCACAGTGAGACTGAGGGGCAACCTGTGCCACTTACGCACCACAATCTTAGATTTGACCAGCCATGATGGCACTATCATGTCCCTGCAATCTTTTTTCCCCCCCAATTGTACTTGGCCAATTACCCCACTCTTCCAAGCCATCTCGGTCACTGCTCCACCCCCTCTGCCGATCCGAGGAGGCCTGCAGACGACCACATGCCTACTCCCATACATGTGGAGTCTCCAGCTGCTTCTTTTCACCTGACAGTGAGAAGTTTCACCAGGGGGATGTAGCACGTGGGAGGATCACACTATTCCCCCCAGTTCCCCCTCCCCCCTGAACAGGCACCCCGACTGACCAGAGGAGGCGCCGGTGCAGTGACCAGGACACATATCCACATCCAGCTCCCTACCCGCAGACAGGGCCAATTGTGTCTGTAGGGACACCCAACTAAGCTGGAGGTAATACGGGAATTCGAACCGGTGATCCCCGTGTTGGTTGGCAACCGAATATGTCCCTGCACTCTTCACCGCCCAACAAAGAGATGAGCTGGGAGACGTTCAAACACAACGTTCTGAAAACTGATCCCTTCATTCTAAGACTCCTCTTCAAACCATTTTTTAAACTACTTAATTCTGGCATGCTGACACAAGCTAGAGTCGACCCAATTGACCCGATGGACTGGCGACCTGTCCACGGTGTCTCCCTTCCTACTGGACTGGATAAAGTGCCCACATGACCCCGAATTGAATTAAGCGAGTACAGCAAATGAGTGCATGAATGAATGAAGATATCATTGTGTGCAACAGCAACTTTGGAGAACAGTCTCGTTGCTTTGCTTTGAAGTGTGACACATTTTAACATACGCCATAAAAACTAATTACCAAAACCAAACATATGGTGAAGTCCAATGACACACTTAAAAAGGTGCATTGAGACTTATTTTAGGCTGGTGTGTTTGCACACAGCACAGCGGGTCTTAAACACACCCGGCCTTAAAAAAAAAAGTCTCCATCCCCACAGGTCATGCTCTCGCTAAAAGGAAACTCAACCATGGACAGCATAAAACTCAGTGACCTCAACTGACAAATGTTTATTTTCCTCCTACCCTCGTTTTATGGTAGGCTGACAAAGGTTAGAGCCGCTTACAGATTCCTTTTGGACAGTACGACCATGCAGACAACGTGGATCACAGTTACACCCAGGCTAGGCTGCTGATGGTAGGGATGCTTTAATGATTTCCATTTTTCCAATGCCCATCAACGTTAAGGGTTGAGAAAGGTAAGGTAGTTTCTCATCACGGTTAAGTGCCCGAGAAAAGCATGTGTCCCTCTGTTGTACCTTTGAAGAAGACATTAACAGCCCTGAGTGTTGACCCACGGAAGGTTGGCCTGGGTGGGTTTGTCTAACCAGCATAAAAGTTTAAATACCCAAAATGTAAAATTTCAGTGCTCTGGTGCCACGTCACCCCATACAGACCCTTGGCGTACCAGTTTAGCTGTCGACAAGGATGTTGATGTTGTGCAGGACCAGGGCTTCATGCTGATTTCACCCACTCAATTCATATGAAGTTCTCATTTGTTTCCTTATTTGTGGAAGGGCAAAAAAAAAAAAGCTGTTTTTTTTCCAATCATTCCAGAAATAAAACAGAAACTTTTCCACTAATATGATCAGATTAAATTTCCACCAATGGGCCATGTAAAAATCATTGCATCAAATTTCCATATTAAATTTAATCTCAGTATTAAATCCTTGGCTTTAAAGGCGGTTCTGCACCTTGTGATAGTGGTGTGGTTCTGCCTCTTGCCCCTTTGGACTCATATAAGACCCCATTAGCCTGGGAACGAATCTCACCAGAGCCTCTCTCCTGTTCCTCCCACTCCACTTTCCCGCTGTCTAAATAAAGACTAAAAACACTTACAAGAAATAGGAAAATTCAGATCAGGTATTTACTCTAAATGGTGTCTATTGAGAGCGTTCGTGCGAGGTTTCACTCTCACCTCAGTCGTAGCGGTCATAAGTCAATATAACAACCAGATGATGTCACACACATGACAAGTGCCATTCATGAATCCTCTATGGACAACATCTCTAGAAGATGTGGATCTCTGCTGGGTCCACGTCAAAATGACTGATAATTACTAACTAATCAGGATCCACAATGGACAAAAACATGTTTATTGGTTCTAGTGTGTGAGCTTTATGCTTGTTGCACTTCCACTTTGTCTACCCATGTTATCTCAATATGTTTTTAAAAGTTGAATCAAGTTCCCTTTTTTTATTAATATAAAAAAACTCACACTTTAAAAGAAACCAGAATCCGAACAGACTCAGAAACCAGAATCAGAAACCAGAATCAGAATCGGAATCAGAATCAGACATCAGAATCAGCTTTATTGGCCAAGTGTGTCTATGCGCATGAGTACTGTGACTCCGATCCGATACACAGCAGCTTCTAGCACTTGCAGACATCACTCACACACACAAACACACACACAAACACACACACACACACAAGGAAAAAAAACACAAGCAATAAATGGAACAATGGGACATTGGAGGCAAGCCTGTATGCACGGCAGGTATGTCGCTACTATATAGAGTCTTGTTATATTTGAATAATCAACAACCTATGCCCTTATATTATACCATATTGCTTATATGCCCACATTATACCATATTGCTTATATTGCCCATACACTATACCATATACCATACCACAACTCCACAGACTGAATACATCAGCAAGTTGTAGGAGACATTGAGGTCTGTAACAGGTGCTCAGGCCAGATTATATTAGCTGGCACTGCCGGTCCACCAAGGAGGAAAACAATCTTGAAGTTGTCAGTCTAAAAATAGGTGTGCTTTCAAGTTTGGCTTATGAACATGGGCATGTATGTAGCTTAAAAAACCTGAAGGACGGCAAAAAGCTTTTTGTAATACATGTGTAATAAATCAACACATGATCGTCCAGGTTTTCTTCATCTCTGGGCAAAGCGACGTAGCATGGCACGGGGCTGCGGGGCAGCACGGCCCGGGGAAACTGATACTTTTTGGTGAAAGTCGCAGGTAAACAAACAAACAAACAATTTCGCCAAATGTCATCGTCCCCCCAGCTGGGCATCTGTTGGCGGGGGTCAAAGGGGTGGAGGGGAAAACGGGAGTGGAAATGTCATAAATCAGAAGGATTTTAGAATCTGATGACAAACCTAATTCCTGTCTGAAAAGAGCCGAGCCCTCCCCTTCTGACTGTCATCGAAGCCGGCCTATAAACATCGCAGCTGTCACCCAGGCTTGCCCGGACCGCGAAGGACATGCCATCGCGCCTCTCGCATGCTCTTTCCCTAGGCCAATTCTGGAATGGAGGGGCCGGCGGATTCCACTTTGCATTTTGTCACATACAGCCTGCACCGGGGTCCTGTGCCCACTGTGCCCGGGCCCAAACCACACACCCCCACCCCACTCC
This sequence comes from Lampris incognitus, assembly GCF_029633865.1. Lineage (NCBI taxonomy): Eukaryota > Metazoa > Chordata > Actinopteri > Lampriformes > Lampridae > Lampris > Lampris incognitus. Next base: position 26,909,540 of record NC_079221.1, read on the forward strand.
ACCTCACGAGCCGACTCCACAGCCCTGTGATGTCGGACCGTCCGTCTGCTGAAAGGCATTTACTCCGGGAAAAAAAGCAAAGGCTACCCTTCTCTTTCTCTCGTTAAACAGGTTGTGAAACCTTTATACGGAGATATGGGTGAAAGGGAGAGTGGGGTGTCGGGGATTGGGGGGTAGGGAGGGTGGAGGTGGGTGCACACCGCGCTTAATGTTGTCACTGCGCAAGGTGAGTAGAGGAGCTTCAGAGGCCATTTTCCACTCAACAAACTCACTGCCTGCCTCTTCCCCCTGCCTCTTCCCCACCACACGCACGCACACATGCACGCACGCACACACGCGCACACACACACACACACACACACACACACACACACACACACACACACACACACACACACACACACACACACACACTGTAACCCATACTACTAAAGCTGGTAACTCCCTCACCGGAGAGAAAATAAAGAGAGATATTGAATTACAGTGGAACGTCCGAGCATCTGAGGACCAACGTCTCAGTGTTCTCAAACTGTGGCATTAATTTTAACCTATAAAGGCGAGATGGGCCCCTTCACTGCTATATAGTGTAGGGACATGTCATAACTGTTACGTTCACTTCTGTTAAGTCCTCTTCATTGAGGAGAGCCCCGCTGGCAATACGCAAATAAAAATGCCTGATGAAGTCCATTTCACTCGCAAACCCATATCTTAACAAAGCACATTCATCATTTACACAGGGAAAATGAAGTGGACTCGGGTAACTTGAACCTTGACAAGTACGACACATTATTTGTACTTATGAGGCCAGCATGCCAAATAAACTGATTTCAGGATTAATGCATTCGTATTTTTGACAAAGCAATGCTTCAATAGTTGTTGCAAGGTACCAGAGAAATATTCTTAAAGCTGCAATCCCGAACATCTCTCCGTTAATAAACAGTTATTTCATCCATCTGGACCACAGAGTCAGTTTGCATACTGATAACAGTCATCTTTCCCGTGGTTGGAGACACTCTCCGGTCTCTGTGTACCGCTGTTGAAAGTTTTGACCGGGTAGGATGAGCCCCGGTGCAGCGGCGAACACGTATGTACCGGAAACAACCCCAGCAGGAAAACAGATTGAAACATGACGCCCATGTGGCCATGCTTCTGTCAGACAGATGATCGATATACAACTGCAGAACAACGCGGAGATGTAGTCTGATGATGTTTAAACTGTCTGTGCTAACTTTGGGCATTTTTTCAAGGGTGTGGACCAGTGATGTGCAGTGAGGTCAGTGGCTGGGCAGGCAGTGGGCATTCACAAATCCAGATTACATCCTTTTGTTCTCTCGAATGTTTTATAACAATCTGACCCTTCTTCATTCTTCCAACTACCACAGAATTGTAGAATACTGTGCCCCCCGCCCTTGCCCCCCCCCGGCTGAACTACACTCCAAATGAAAACCTAAACAAAAATACTGAAGTACTTTTTTTTCTTGTTTTATACGGTTTTTGATGGCTGTGAAATGACTAAGTAACACCACTGCCTTTCCTTAGAGCTCCCAAACCATTGTGGATTTCATTGCGGTCGCTACAAACAGCAGTTATGAGATGCTATTTGTAAATATTGTTGAACCATTACCTGAAAAGAAGAACACAAACCCAACACAAAGAAACAACATCTGCGGTAAAAGATGTAATTTAATATATGTAAAATATGCAAATACATATATTTAAATTATGTACCATTTTATTAATTCATTTCTAGCATTATTATGTATAATAAAAGGACTGATAGCAGAACTGAGAGTGAATTCATGCAAATGAACTGGGTGCTGAAGTGACAGAACGCTGAGATCATATGTACTGAGGTCACCTATAGATCAATTAAAAACACCAATTTTTGGGCAATACATGTGAAAATAGCAGTTAGTCACTTTGGGCATGCTTTTACCCAAAACGATTTAGAAGCAAACTTATAGGATACAAAGTGACATCAACATATTAGGTGACAAATGGTGAGAAGGTAAACATATAATAAACAGCATATATCCCATCATTAATGCTTCTCCTGTGCAGTTAGAGCCCAGTCCAGTTCAACCATCTAATATAACAACTTGTAAACATTTTAAAAAGTGAACCAACATAATCACAAAAATTGTACAGTGAAAGTGAACAGTAAATATTATTTATGAGTAACTGATTTGTAGAAATGGAGGAAAAACTGAAATGACTTGCATAAATCTGTAAACTTCAAAATGGTCGACATCTTTCAGGGCTGTTTTTCATGTATTAGTGGGAGAAGAATTGTCAATCAATGAAAAGAAAATGTGGCATGATTCCTTGGGCCAGCCTGAAAAAAAAACAAACAAAGAAAATAGCAAAGCTACAAGTAAAAAAAAAGTGTGACTTGGGAAGCCATATATGACCCATGTACTCATGACATTCACAGTACTCAATTTCCCATTTAGCCAGTATCTTAGAACACAAAGTGACAAAAGCATAATAAATGATACTGGCTGCAAAGCATGCATGCAAGCATCCACTGCAGCTACACACTTCAGTTCAGCTACACAAAAGCGAAAAGCACATGAACGTAAGAACAGTGGCATGCATACCTTTGTGGACTTTACATTTGTATAGGTTTGTAAAAATGAACAATAAATATCAATGCAAACTATAGGTCTAAAAATGAACAGTAAATATCAATTCAAATGTTGTGTAGATTTGTAAAATCCATTACTAAACACTTCAGTTCAGCTACACAAATAGCTGCATACCTTTGTGAACTCTACATTTGTATAGACTTGTAAAAAAGAACAATGAAATTTGAATCAAAACATATCTACAAAATAATTGTATAAAGAGCTATTAATAATAAGGATGTGAAATAACGAGTGTGTGCAGCTGGTAGGGAGGGCGTTTCAGTGATGGTTTTCTGATGCAGGACAGCGTTCTATAAAAAAGTAAAAATGTAGAGAATAGGATCAAATCAAAAATCATATTTATATGTTAACTTGTCCAACACAGCCACACTAAATGAAAAACATGTTTACAGATTACTTTAATTTAACACTGCCACGAGCATAATAGTGCAAAATCAATGGCTTACCTTCACTTGAAGGGGAAGTCCATTCGCCTGTCTTTCTCCACGAATCTCTCCGTGACGTGTCGTGACCTTGATGGCTCTGATTGGCTCGCACTCGCGCCATAAGCAGTGCTGTTCTTCATCCGCTGATTTCGCCTTAAACTACGCAATACGCCTGCGCATACTCTGAAATTCACAACGTTAAAGGCAATCCTGAAAATAGCAGAGCCTACCCTTCCCACTGAAAAAATAGGCGAGCTTGTGCGTTATACGGCGTTTCACTCTTAGAAGTTTAAGGACTTAAAAAGGACAAGGACATAAGAATATCATTAAAAATACATTATAACACAGCATACTTGTAACTAGAGTGAGATTTTGATATGTTATGAATTTGTTGTATGGTTATTTCCTAACCGCTCATGATTGGTGTGGACTATTCACTATTAACTATTTATGTTGTTTACCAACTCTCGGGATAGGCCACAAAATATACCTTCAGTGGTCACCCTTGAGGGAGGTGAGACAGTCTAAAACTGAACTTGTGTTTTTCTTTTAATGTAAAAAAAGCGACTTGTTGCCGCCACTTGTGACCTGTGTTGGACTATGGTGATCTTGTATGCCTCTGCTCAGTGTCTTCACATGGTGGACCCATCTTACCAGGCTTCCTAGAGGCTCATCACACATTGTGAAGCTCTGACTCACATTGTGAGCTAGACTCTCAGGTAGGATGGCCTGCCCTGGCCACCCATAAGCTCTTTCAGTGGTACACCTTCCTACATAAGGCAAGCCTCGGTCTGCTGCCACACTACCCATGTGTCTTTATCATGCAGAAAAGTGCTGGACAGCACTCTTTGCATTCTCAGGACTTCTTTATGCTCTCTGTCCCAAATGCCCGTATACACACATTGGAAAAACGGCACTGTATTCTGCAGCCTCGGCATGAAACACATTGCAGAATGACTTGAAGCTCAACAAATTAATTTCCTTAAATGTTTTTAAATACAAAATAAAAGAATTAGAGGCAGGTTCCTTGGGGTGTCAATGTGTTTAATTTACCTTAGTGTGAAACCGACTCTAGAAATTTCTCTTTTGAAATGTGAGTTCCCTATGCTTGTTTTTTTTTTTGGCCTCCTTTTGATATTTGTGTGTAAATGTGTGTTTTTATTTATATGAGCCACAGTGGCTGCTACATCTTGTTTGCAGCCACATAAATCACTTGCATCAGGTCTGTTTCTCTCTGTCTCCCACATACGACTATATTAGACCACTGTTTGACTGCAGAATCGCCACATCGTCGCTGCATTTCTAATGGATAAGATAATGCAAAATCTTAGGGATTGCAGTTTTTAAATTATGAACAAATCATATGGAATGGGTAAAATAAGGTAAAAAAATTGTCACTTGCATGCCATTGTTAGAACTGTCTATTTTTTTAATAAATAGTTAAATAAAATAAACAAAACACTTATTAATTTGGACAACGGATGCGAGAAAGAATTTCATATAAAACCACAAATAAGTGCTAAAATGTAAAATGAACTCTAAATGTAAACTGTAAATTTAAACTCTAAATGCATATGCAGTTTTGTAGCAATATACAACATCTCCAACATCTTTTGTTTCCTTGCACAGGATTATTACAGAGTCAATGGAAGGTTGTCAGGTGTGTCTCTGACCTTTAACCTCCTTACTATTGGCTGCTTGGGATGTTGATCAAAGTTTCGAAGCTCAGCCTGCCATCCTTTTCGAGTTATAAAGTACTCACGCGACACCTGTTCGCTGATGTTCGCACAGGACGCAAAGTTCAGATGAAATGTAGCCTAGCATCTTGTGTTGAATGAAACTATGCTCATTGGTGTCTGCAAAAACTACATCTAGTGTAGTGTTTCAGCATTAGATACAGCCTACTCACAGCACATCATTTGTTTTCATGGTGAAGATTTCCCATAACTTGAGTGCTTTCCAGACAGAGGTGGTTTAAATTCCTGACTAACTGCCACCCCTACAATATGTTTGGCCGAAAATAAATGGGGCCAAGATCTATGACTTTTGAGTATACATGCAACAAACTCTGGGAACCATGGTTTCCCCCTCTCAGTTGGGCTGGATGTAGAGATGCCCGCAACACATCATAAATAACAGGAAGAATTTCACGGGGCCGACTTCCTGTGTAATCAAATAAATGTGCTGTGCGGGATGCTGCAGAAGGACTGGTGTGATGTGCACGTGTGAGAGTGAATGTCTATGTGTGTGTGCACACCATATGTGTTGTGACATATGTATCCAAGTAAACAACACACTAAAACACACACACACACACACACACACACACACACACACACACACACACACACACACACACACACACACACACACGTGTGTGCTCAACAAATGAGGAGTGGAATATCAATATAGATGTAGGAAAAAACCTTTAATACATAGCAGTGCAAGCTTGTTTTGTGCGTCGTGCACTCATTAGCAGCTGATCACTGCACAACGCACGAAACAAGCTTGTACTGCTATGCATTAAAGGTTTTTTTCCTACATAAATATATATATATATATATATATATATACACACACACACGTGTGTGTGTGTGTGTGTGTGTGTGTGTGTGTGTTTCTTTTTGTCTGTTTTACACACAGAAGCACACACTTGAATGTGTTTTATGACTAAGAGATAACACATTTTTGTGTGACTAAATAAAGACTGCCGATGGCACAAATTGAGCCACTGGATTTATTATGAGCAGCAATTGATTAGAAACGGGCTCTAGTGTATGTTGGTGATCCATGCATTGAAGAAACAAGGTGCCTATCAAAAGTCAGATACCTAGAAACGCTCATAATAGCAACACATTTTAAGTTCTACCACAAAAACATTTTCATTTCAAGTATAATCACATGAATGCTGTATTTTGATGTAATGTTAAAATGTCAGTTAATGTTACGATCGCCAGACATCGTTTAAGTTTCATCCCAACCTACAGGCAAATCAAGCAGTACATGAACATTATTTGTTAATCATAACTCTGTGAAAAAAGATTTTATAGCAAAAACACACACACACCCATATGGTCATGTATGTTGTGCATATATATATATATATATACTAGAAGAACCCCGCTACAATGTAGCGGTTTGGTTATCCACCTGTCTAAATCTCCCTCCTCTTCATCCTGCCAGCTAACCGCCTTCCCCCTGCCCCTAAACCCCCCCCACTCCAACTCCCTCCCCCCAAATGCTCAGAATCATCTGAAATGCAGAGAGAAGTGGTTTTTAGCCATTTTTAGAAAATGCATATTTTGCATAATTATTATCATTATTTTAATTTTCTGCTATTTTTCTAGTCCTCTCTGGAACAATACCTACTACCTCCAAAAAAAATTAGGATCATAAGTGCATTTTCGCAAAAATGCATTTATTTTGCATAATGCCAAAACATTTCTAAGTCCCAGAAATTTTTTTTTATATAGGTGAAAAAAATCAAAGATGCTCAGAATCATCTGAAATGCCGAGCAAAGTGGTTTTTAGCCATTTTTAGAAAAATGCATATTTTGCATATGTATGCATAATTATGCATAATTTTAATTTTCTGGGATTTTTCCCTTACTCTCTGAGACAATACCTACCACCTCCAAAAAGAATTAGGATCATAAATGCTTTAGTTTTCGGTCCCGCTATCTACACTAACTAACACACACACACACACTAACACCACACACACACACACACATTACGAAAATATATGAGTAGATATATATATATATAAAATCCAGTGAGTCAAGTAAATTCTTTATGAGACAGTACAAGCCTGTTTCATGCCATAAGCAATCATCAGCTGTAGGATGCAATGCACACAATAAACGACTGCAGAGAAAGTTATCAGGAATTGGGAACATTTATTTGTCATTTCATTTCATTTCTTGTGTACATAAAATGAAATGAAATATCATTTCCCCCAGCCCTCAGCAGTGCAACACAAAGACATATCCAAAATCTACAAAACACATATATCCAAACTGTCAAAACAAAAACAACTACAAAAACTACAGAGACAATGTCAATGTCAATCTCAATGTCCAAGAGAGCGAACACCAGGATGACTGTTGGAATTACTGGTCTGCATTGGCTAGCAGTCAGTTATAGCCAGGGATCCAAAAAAATAAACAGCTGGAAGCCACTACCAACACAGCAAATCAGTTGGACCTCCATTGTTTTACTTAAGCACCAGTTGCATGGCCGGGGGCAAATATTTTGAATTGCTTCTATAAGACAATTTTGGACTTACTTTTAGACTTCACATGCACACAAGAGTCGAGGCAGACTTCGCCACAGCATTCACACAGAGAGAGAAAGGAGACGAGAGAAGTGATGAGAGTGATGGAGAAGTTTTCATAACTAAAACAAATAGTATAAAAGCAATTTTAAATGAGAACAGTGCAAAGGATAGCATACATCTCCAGGAGGGTTGGACTGTGACCAAAGGAAAACAGGATGCATCACAAACAGGCTCCGAATTTATCAAGCGGGAGAGAGCGCGCGAGAGAGAGAGAGATGATCCATGGTCATCAGACAGTCTATAGAGGAAGAAAAATTGTCCTGGAAAGCGGCAGAGAGAAAAAGAGAGGGGGGGGGCAGGCGTACAACATGGGTACATGTGCTCAGAAATACAGACAGAAGGTTAGGACAGTGCAATGCATTAAGAAAGTTTAGGAACATTCTCGTCTGCAAGACAAGACCAAGAGATTACTGCTAAGACCTACACTCATAAATCCATTGAGACTGAGACTCTCCCAAAAGAAGAAAGTTGTGATAAAGCTCAGAAGGAAGTCAAACTACCGAAGAAACAAGACAGCTAGTTGAAAGCTAATGAGAACAGATGGGTTTTCACTTTAGATTGTGAAGAGTCTACAGAGTCAGATTCTCTGATGGTGGCTGGGAAATTATTCCAAAGAAAGGGGGCGCAGTAAGAGAAGACTCTGCAGCTTGCAGACTCCTATTTAACTCTAGTGACAGAGAGGGCCTGCACTTTGAGAATGGAGGGCACAAGAAGGTACAAAAGGCTGTATAGGCTCTGACAGATATGAGGGGGAAAGTCCATTAAGTATGTTATAGGTTCAAAGTAGCATTTTATAGTCAGATCTAGCATGATCGGGAAGCCAGTGGCAGGAGGCTAGAATCGGCGTGATATGGTCAAACTTTTTTGTTTTAGTTAATATTCTTGCAGCAGCATTTTTTATTTCTAATAAGGATTTAATCATCTGTGGGTGCAAAAATTAGATACACTGAGATTGACAATCAAGAACAAATATTAAACATCTAATTATTATCACAAAATCTACACAAAATGATGCAGATTTTGCGCTTTATTCCAAAGAAAGAAAACTCTTATTCCTGTAATCCTTTCCTGTTTTCTCTCACGGCACAGTTTGCCCCTTCATGAATGCTCGGAACCCGGTATGATAACCAAGGAATTTTTTTCCTTTTATAAGAGTTTGTATACATCCAGTTTTTCATCAATTGAGTGTTCAGAATTCTTTAATATAGTAGAAAGTAGTATTCCAAAGGTTGAGAATGACTCAAAAGAACTATGTGAGTCTGACATATTGATAGAAGAATTGGACAAGGCTATAAGTAAATTAAAATTGAACAAGTCTCCAGGCTCAGATGGCCTGACTGCCAATTTTTACAGACATTTTTGGAATGACTTAAGATAACTTTTATTACAGGTGTTCCTAGAAGCTGTTGAAAACCGTAATCTCCCACCAACCATGAAACAAGGAGTTATTGTCCTTATTCCAAAACCAGGAAAAGATGCAAGTCTATTTGACAACCTTAGGCCTATTACCCTTCTGAATAACGACTATAAACTATTGGCCCATATTTTTGCTAGGAGATTAAAAACAACTCTACCCCAAGTTGGTAGCACAACTCAATCTGGATTTACAAATGAGAGACCAATACATAACATACGTCTTATGCTAAATATTCTAGATTATGAAGATTTTATAGAAGATATTGGTTACATTTTATTTCTTGACTTCAAGAAAGCATTTGATGTGATAGAACATCCATTCATAACCCAAGCACTACAGCATTATGGGTATGGGCCAAAATGTATAGATATAATTCACACTTTCTATAATAATAGAACTAGTTAAATTGCCTTGCCTTTTGGCACTACAAACCGTTTTGATTTAAGAAGAGGCATAATTCAAGGCTGTCCAATCCGTCCTGGACTATTCATCTTGGCAGCAGAAATGCTAGCTATTTTGATAAAAAAAAATTGTCAGAATCGTCATGGCACCAAGAGCTTTGAAAAAGAATTGATCATCAGCCAGCACGCAGATGACACAACAGTTTTTCTAAAAAATGAACTTCAAATCCCTACTGCTATATAAACAGTTAGTGTTTTTCCAAAGCCTCTGGATTGTTTCTCAATCTTAACAAATGTGAACTGTTACCAGTTGAAAACTGTACCCATAAAACAATTTATCCATCCATCCATTATCCGAACCGCTTATCCTGCTCTCAGGGTCGCGGGGATGCTGGAACCAATTTAATATACCTATTAAAACAGGGGTGAAATACTTGGGAATACATCTAAACAAAAATCTAGAAGAAAGAAACTCTTTAAACTTGACGGGGAAATTGACAAATTGTAAAAACATTTTAAACTATTGGCTGCAAAGAGATCTCACTATTTTTGATTGCACTTACCTCAGTAAAGTTGAAAGTATTTCCAGAATCCTACATCCTATATACTCCCTGGCATTGGACCAATACATTATAAAAGCTGTGAATCAACTAAATTCTAATTTTATTTGGTATAAAAAAACACACTATCTAAAAAAATCTGTCTTGGTTAAAAACTATGAAGAAGTTGGTTTAAAAGCCATGGATTTTGAAAGTATGAGTGGAACAATAAAATTGAAATGGCTTAAATCCTATTTGAAATCCCCAGATAGATTATGGCACATTTTTCCAGACAATTTATTCAATGCTATTGGAGGCTTAGATTTTCTTTTTAAATTTGATTATAACATCAAGAAGCTGCCTATTAGGTTATCCAACTATCATCAGCAAGTCCTCTTATATTGGCGAATGTTGTATAAACATAATTTTACTCCTCATTTCACACTACTATGGAACAACAGATACATTCTTTATAAAAAAAAATCCTTGTTCTACAAAGAATGGATGGACAGAAATATCTGGTCTGTTTTAGATCTCTTAGATACAAATGGAGACTTGTTGGCATATAATGATTTTTGTGTTAGATTAGATTTTTTTTCTGTCATCCTAAACAGTTTGCCAGCCTTACTAATGCTATCCCAAAACCATTCTTACTTTTGGCCAAAGGAGTAGTCCTACACACCAATTCAATAGCAACATTGCCAAATCTGTACATTGGCGAATTCAAATTCCTTAATAAATAATGTAACAACAGTCTGATCAGGCAGACGTTGTCCAATGACATACTCAGACCAATTCAATAGAGTACTTGACTTTAGAGACATGGACCCTGCAAAAGTGCTAAGATTAAAAACGGATTTCTTACATTATCCCCTACTACCCAAAGCTAAGGAAATCCATTTTAAACTAATTAATGATGTATATCCCTCCAATGAATTTCTTAGATTCAAGATTCAATTCTGAAAATAATGTCTGTTCATTTTGCAATTCAGACATTGAAACCACGGAGCATATTTTCTATACATGTTGTCACTCCCAACTATTCTGGAAACAAATGGAACAATGGTTTAAACAAAAGAATGTATCTGTTGAACTCAGATCACATGTGGATGTAATGTATGGACTGGTGATGAAAGAGAAAAGAGAAAATCTGCTGATTAACAATTCTCATAGTGGCAAAACATTATATACACAAAGCTAAATTTATGAAAACCCCACCCATTTTCAGTGTTTTTTGTAATGAATTTAGACTGTATTGTAAATCCCTGAAACGTATGAATTTAAAATCCGCAAAAGAACTGCTGAAATGTGCACAATCTTCCAAATTAATAGACCCTGAATGTATCAACCTTTAATTAATATTGAAGACCAAATTATGTGATTGTATCATCTTAGCTTTATAGTTTGTGTGGTATTGCTTGATTTATATATTTCAATTCACTTTTGTTTGTAAGAATTTTGACTGTGGGTGTTTTTTTCTCTTCGTTTGTTTGTTTTGTCTTACTCAGACACATGCCCAACTGTTTTATACCGTGGTTGACTTGCCTTGTTGTTTGTAAAAATATTGTTTAATAAAAAAAAAAAAATTAAAAAAAAGTTTGTGTCTTCATTGGTCTTGTCTGTTGTGTCTAAAATTCTGAGGCGGCACACATCAATGAAAAGTCAGTGGAAAAAAGCAACAGGGCAACACATAGTGGGTGACGTGAAATGAACGAAATGTTGGAAATTGTTCAAATTGAACGAACATTTCCCTTGCCCTCAAAATGGAGGTCTAGATGAAGAACAAATACATTATTACTGTGAGCTCCTTCCCTCGACATTAGTGTCAGAGCAGAGTGCGACCCACGTTTGAGGGTGAACATATTCAGCGACCCCCCCCCACCCCCCAATGTCATAGTGCAGGACTGCATGGCATTGCAATAATTAGAAATATATATATACTAAGGCCCATTGAGCAAGCACAAAGACATACAGAGGCCTAAATTTCTAATTTCATTTCTACCCAAAACAACACAATAATAAACTCAAACTTACTGCACTCAGTAGGATGATTGGTTTTGGTGCGTTTTCCCCCTTTTGGCAATCCAATGAGAGATGACGAACGAGGCATGAAGTGCCGTCTCACCCACGGTAAAGGATTTCTGAAGGGTTGATTATTGGTCTTGTAACTCCTGGAGCTTAAACAACTCTAGTGTCTTGGTCTGCAACGGCGCATGTCGCATTTGTAAGTGCCGCAGCATCTTCGGCGGTTTCAGCCTTTCCTTCGAGAGCACATCCGCACGAATCACACATATTTTGGTCACGTATCCTGTCCATCACACGTTTAGGGGAAGCCACACTCCACATATTTCACATCAGGTTTCCTGTTTATTTAGCCTTTTCTCCCTTGGTTTCATCTTCGGATGTGTGTTTATTAGCCTACACATCTTTAAAGTGAGGTTGAAGTTTGGTAGAACCTTGGGCTGTGTCGTTACTTGGTCATGATTTGAGCCCAAATAATCACGAAATATCTTCAGTATTTGGTCCGTGCAGCCCAGATTGATAATCCAAAGTATTGTTTGTATTTCTCTCCCTCTCTCTGTCTCTCCATTCACTTCCATTGCGCGACGAAACAGGTATCGAAGTCATACTTGTGGCTCATAAACGAACGCGAACAAAACGGATTCTGCCGATATGTGAACTAACAAGTCCTATCGCTCATGTTATGAGAAAATCAAATGTCTCCCTTCATGTTATTTAGCTGTGAAGTTGCCAGCAGATCCGGTACCGGTACTTACGGCGTCGTTCGACTTCCGACGGATGAGTACTTGCACAAGAACTTCCGGTCTGGTTTGTTGCGAGAAGAGATGGCTTTGTTGTACACTCGCAGTTTGCAGGACCTCCCTAAAATCACGGTCAGCGATGTACATCGCATCGTGAGTGCTTCCTCTGTAGCTCAGACGAGCAAAAGATAAAAGGGGTTTAAGATGTATATTTCAAGCTACATCGACAACTACGCGGATGAGTAATGGCAGCATTAGAACTATGCTAGCGCTAGCTAGCTAGCTAGCTACTGTAAACTACTAATAAGACACGTTAGTCCCTAGCTAACGGGTAACCCAGCCACTGAGGATGCACAAGCCAGTGCATCCTTAGTGCCGGTCCCAAGCCCGGACAAATGGGGAGGGTTGCGTAAGGAAGGGCATCCGGCGTAAAATCTTTGCCAAATAAAATATGCGGATCATAAATAAGACTTACATATCGGATCGGTCGAGGCCCGGGTTACCAACGACCGCCACCGGTACTGTTAACCAGCAGGGTGTCGGTGGAAACTATGCTACTGTTGGGCGAAGGAGAAGGCGAGGGGGAAAGCATGTCCAGAGGCAGCTAGAGAGGAGGAAGGGTAGGCATGTGGAGGTGAGAGTTGGAACTTTGAATGTTGGCACTATGACTGGTAAAGGGAGAGAGCTGGCTGACATGATGGAAAGAAGAAAGGTAGGCATACTGTGTGTGCAAGAGACCAGGTGGAAGGGGAGTAAGGCCAGGCGTATCGGAGGTGGGTTAAAACTCTTCTACCATGGTGTGAATGGGAGGAGTAATGGGGTAGGGGTAATTCTGAAGGAAGAGTATGTCAAGAGCGTGCTGGAGGTGAAGAGAGTGTCAGACAGAGTGATGAGTATGAAGCTGGAAATTGAAGGTTTATTGCTGAATGGTATCAGCGCATATGCCCCGCAAGTTGGGTGTGAGATGGATGAAAAAGAAGAATTCTGGAGTGAGTTGGACGACATGGTGGAGAGGGTACCCAAGGAGGAGAGAGTGGTGATTGGAGCGGACTTCAATGGACATGTTGGTGAAGGGAACAGAGGTGATGAGGAGGTGATGGGAAGGTATGGAGTCAAGAAGAGAAATGTGGAAGGACAGATGGTGGTGGATTTTGCGAAAAGGATGGAAATGGCTGTGGTGAATACATATTTCAAGAAGAGGGAGGAACACAGGGTGACGTACAAGAGTGGAGGAAAGTGCACACAGGTGGACTATATCTTATGTAGAAGGCGCCATCTAAAAGGGATTGGAGACTGCAAGGTGGTGACAGGGGAGAACGTAGCTAGGCAGCATCGGATGGTGGTCTGTAGGATGACTTTGGAGACCAAGAAGAGGAAGCGAGTGAAGGCAGAGCCGAAGATCAAATGGTGGAAGTTAAAGAAAGGAAGACTGCTGTGTGGAGTTCAGGCAGGAGTTAAGACAGGCACTGGGTGGTAGTGAAGAGTTGCCAGATGGCTGGACAACCACTACAGAAATAGTGAGGGAGACAGCTAGCAAGGTACTTGGTGTGTCATCAGGACAGAGGAAGGAAGACAAGGAGACTTGGTGGTGGAATGAGGAATTACAGCAAATTATACAGATGAAGAGGTTGGCAAAGAAGAAGTGGGATAGTAAGAGAGATGAAGGAAGTAGACAGGAGTACAAGGAGATGCAGCGTAAAGCAAAGAGAGAGGTGGCAAAGGCAAAGGAAAAGGCGTATGGTGAGTAGTATGACAGGTTAGACACTAAGGAAGGAGAAAAGGACTTGTACCGATTGGCTAGACAGAGGGACCAAGCTGCAAAGGATGTGCAGCAAGTTAGGGCGATCAAGGATAGAGATGGAAATGTGCTGACAAGCGAGGAGAGTGTGCTAAGAAGGTGGAAGGAATACTTTGATGGGCTGATGAATGAAGAAAATGAGAGAGAGAGAGAAGGTTGGATGATGTAGGGATAGTGAATCAGGAAGTTCAGTGGATTAACAAGGAGGAAGTGAGGGCAGCTATGAAGAGGATGAAGAGTGGAAAGGCAGCTGGTCCTGATGACATACCTGTGGAGGCATGGAGGTGTTTAGGAGAGATGGCAGTGGAGTTTTTAACTAGATTGTTTAACACAATCCTGGAAAGTGAGAGGATGCCTGAGGAGTGGAGAAGAAGCATACTGGTACCGATTTTCAAGAACAAGGGCGATGTGCAGAACTGTAACAACTACAGAGGTACAAAGTTGATCAGCCACAGCATGAAGATTTGGGAAAGAGTAATAGAAACTAGGTTAAGAGGAGAGGTGATGATCAGCGAGCAGCAGTATGGTTTCATGCCACGAAAGAGCACCACAGATGCGATGTTTGCTTTGAGAATGTTGATTGAGAAGTATAGAGAAGGCCAGAAAGAGTTGCATTGTGTGTTCGTAGATTTAGAGAAAGCATATGACAGAGTGCCGAGAGAGGAGGTGTGGTATTGTATGAGGAAGTCAGGAGTTGCAGAGATGTAGGAGTGGTGCAGGATACGTATGAGGGAAGTGTGACAATGGTGAGGTGTGCGGTTGGAATGACAGATGGGTTCAAGGTGGAGGTCGGATTACATCAAGGATCGGCTCTGAGCCCTTTCTTGTTTGCAATGGTGATGGACAGGTTGACGGACAAGATCGGGCAGGAGTCTCCATGGACGATGATGTTCGCGGATGACATTGTGATCTGTAGCAAGAGTAGGGTGCAGGTTGAGGAGAGCCTGAAGAGGTGGAGGTATGCACTGGAGAGAAGAGGAATGAAAGTCAGTAGGAGCAAGACGGAATACCTATGCGTGAATGAGAGAGAGGACAGTGGAATGGTCAGGATGCAAGGAGTGGAGGTGACAAAGGCATTTGAGTTTAAATACTTGGGGTCAACTGTCCAAAGTAACGGGGAGTACAGTAGAGAGGTGAAAAAGAGAGTGCAGGCAGGGTGGAGTGGGTGGAGAAGAGTGTCAGGAGTGATTTGCGACAGAAGGGTACCAGCAAGAGTTAAAGGGAAAGTTTACAAGATGGTTGTGAGACCAGCTATGTTATATGGTTTGGAGACAGTGGCACTGATGAAAAGACAGGAGGCGGAGCTGGATGTGGCAGAGTTGAAGATGCTAAGATTTTCACTAGGAGTAATGAAGAAGGACAGGATTAGGAATGATTATATTAGAGGGACCGCTCAGGTTGGACGGTTTGGAGACAAAGCAAGAGAGGCAAGATTGAGATGGCTTGGACATGTGTGGAGGAGAGATGCTGAGTATATTGGGAGAAGGATGCTGAATATGGAGCTGCCAGGGAAGAGGAGAAGAGGAAGGCCAAAGAGGAGGTTTATGGATGTGGTGAGGGAAGACATGCAGGTGGCTGGTGTGACAGAGGAAGACGCAGAAGACAGGAAGAAATGGAAACGGATGATCCGCTGTGGCGACCCCTAATGGGAGCAGCCGAAAGTAGTAGTAGAGTCCCTAGCTAACGAGTCTGACCCTTTAGCCGAGCGGTTAGTGATGTCGCCTTGTGGTGCAGTACACCCCGTATCGAATCTTGGGACTAACGTGTCTTATTAGTAGTTTACAGTCGTCACCCTCCCCGGAAGCGCGCCCTCGCGCTCTGTTATTCCCGCGCTCCGAAGAGACTTCTGAGGATCTGCACGCCTCTGGATCCCACCGCTGCTACCAATGTAACCGGTTATTTTCTTGCCCGGTGCGGGCTTCGATACGGCGTGTACTGCACCACAAGGCGACATCACTAACCGCTCGGCTAAAGGGTCAGACCCGTTAGCTAGGGACTAACGTGTCTTATTAGTAGTTTACACTACGTTATCTGGCTGCCTTGCTAACGTTACCTTGCCACTTGGTTTTTATTAGTCAGTTAATGTTGCCAACTTACATCTACATTCAAAATCACAAAATCACTACCGTTGCCCTTAATGGAATTGGCTCGTCAAGGTCGGTAGAGGCTACCTTAGCTCGGGTGACCCTCACAATTTTGGAGGTAGACGGCTCGATCAAGCGCCAGAAGCACATGAAGTGCTCATGGGTAGCAAACCTTAGGACACAAGTCATAATATATGATAGTTTCTGTTAGAAGACTAGACTAATACTTTATGTCTATCTCTGCGCAGATGAAGTGGATTATTAAACCGTTATAAAGAATCGTACTGACTACCGAACTTCTGCTGGAGGGGAAAAATGCAGCCTTCGTTTATACGGTCGTTTTGGGAGAAGAAGAAAAATGAACAGCGTCTCAGTGACGTAATCAATCCGCGCATGCAAGCGCAACACCGCCCACTTGTGGACAAACAAAGTCGTAAACAAAATAATAGTACACAGTAACACATAGTCATACAAATACACTGGTGTCATATCTCAACACTCCCACTTATGAATCATGTGCTTACTGTATACCTTTTCATATTCATAGAACAAATGAAAAGAAACTTGGTATAACCAATACCACTCACATTTCACACACCAAACATTGCCTTAGCAAATGTCTTCAGTTTTACCTTGGATGCAGGCTTCGCCATTACACCCGCAACCATTTCGTCTGTAGGGCAATACACCAATGACATCCTTTCCTTTGACTCCTTGGAGTACACACAATGGTCTGATTGGTTTTGTGTAAAACCATCACCTGTCAAACACTCGTGTAACAGTAAGTTCCAATTGCGGCCAGACTGCTTGAGGCCTTAGATTGACTTCTCTAGTTTACACACTAGTTTTTCTCCCTTCTCAATATAACCCTCAGGTTGTTCCATGTATATGTCATAGTCTATGGGGGCATGAAGATAGGCCGTCTTTACATCCATCTGGTGTAAAATCAAGTCATACTGAGCTGCCTTCTGTAGAAGCACTCGAACATTTGTTAGGTTGGCTGTCGGCGAAAATGTCTCCCCATAATCCCCCCCAGCTCTCTGGCTATATCCCTTTGCTACAAATCTAGCCTTGTACTTGTCGTGTCCGTCTATATCTGTCTTTATCGCATACACCCACCTTCCTCCCACTTTTTTCTTGCCCTCTGGCAATTTCGTAAGAGTGAATGTTTTGTTGTCTCTTAGAGACTCCATTTCCTCGTCCATTGCCCTGGACCACTTTTCTGATTCTGGCGATTCCATGGCCTCTTTAAAGGTCAGAGGGACACCGCACACTGCCCTGTATGCATAATCTATAGTAGTGAGTGAGCTGTCATCACTGTCGCCCTGACTATAGTCAATCAGGTATCTCGGAGGGT
Source organism: Lampris incognitus (assembly GCF_029633865.1). Taxonomy (NCBI): domain Eukaryota; kingdom Metazoa; phylum Chordata; class Actinopteri; order Lampriformes; family Lampridae; genus Lampris; species Lampris incognitus. The sequence continues at coordinate 26,927,310 of NC_079221.1, forward strand.
TGCGTTCCCTTTGGGGGTACCTCCCACTGGCTGAGGCTTGTGACGTCACCCTTGGGTGCTCCTCGTCATCATCCTCGGGTGCTGACTGTGTACCGTCAGTCTGTACATTTTTCTGTACTCTAGGCTGAGTTGCAGCTGTCTCAACAGACTTTCTCTCTCTTACCCAGTCTTCTGGGTGCAGACCTGGTGTCTGAGTCTCATTTTCACAGTTGCCTTGTGTACAAACTTAACTAGTCTGTGTTTCTGTACTTTCTCTTGGTCAGGGTAGTAGACCAGGTAGGCCGGGCTGTTCTTGTCGTGTCCTACAAAACGCCCCCTCTCACATCTAGAATCTAACTTTCCCTTGTCTTGCTGGTAAGCATAGCATTCTGTCCCGAACTTTTGCATTCTAGCCATGTTGCACTTTTTTCCTGTCATTGCCGTGTATGGCGTAGTGCCTGTGTGCTTGTTGAAGCATCCGTTTCTGGTGTGGGCTGCCTCCTGTACTGCATAATGCCAGAGGCTCTTTGGTAGACCACTATCTATTAGCACACACCTTGCCATCTCGAATAGTGTGCGTCCTTCTCTCTCCAACGCCATTTTGATGGGGAGAGTATGGGCAGGACGTCTCATGTCTTATTTTGTCCCGTCTCAACAGGGTTTGAAACTCCTTGCCTGTAAACTCAGTTCCATTATCCGACCTTATGCATTTCACTGTCCCATAGGGAGCTACATCTGCCAGGAATTTCTCGGTCGCTTGCACTGTGTCATTCTTTGTTTTTAAGAAATAAACACACACTGCCCCTGTGCACACATCTGTAAATTATTGCATGTACCTGAAACCATTAATGGACTCGTTTGCCACAGGACCGGCTAAATCAGTGTTTACCAACTCCAGTGGTGTCTTGGCTTTGTCTATAGATTTCCTGCTCCTGTTTTGGGTAAACTTCCCTTCTATGCATACTGCACACTCTTTGTCAGGTTTACATACTTTACCCTTTATATGCATACCATCAGTGATATCCTGTAGCTTTATGATATCGTCATAGTTGCAGTGGCCCATTATCTCATGCCAAGTTTCTATATCATGGCTCACATGGCACTTTTCAACAACACATTCAGTTTGCAAATAGTACATTTTCCCCTGTACAAAAATGTCAAACCCGGTACCATCCGGTGACATCAGGGCATCTCTGCCCTCTTCGAAGAACACACTGGCTCCGTGTGCTGTCGCAGACTTCACAGAGAAGAGCTCTTGGGGGTAAGATGGAATATATAGTGCGTTCCGCAGTGTCACTCTACACCGTCGCCCCTCACTGTCGAGCAGACATACCGTAGCATCTCCCCTGCCCTGCACCAAACCAAAGGCGCTCTTACCGTCCGCCAGCTCCATGCAGTGTTTCTCTGGCTCGAACGAGCTGTCAAAGCTCTAGAACTTCTTCTTATCATTGACTATGTGGGAAGAAGCCCCACAGTCCACAATCAATCCTGGTTTGAACTGTTGCCGTCGTCCTGGTCCTGCTGAGCTGGTCTCTCCAGCCTGCACTCTGAAGATGTAGTTCTCTTCTTCCGCAGCATTCCCCGGTCCCTGACCTCGACCTGCTCCGTGACCACCACTGCCGCCGCCACCTTGCTCGCGTGCACACCTGGCTCCATCAGCGCGGTCCTTCTTCTTGCACACTTTATCCGTGTGACCCTTGACCCGGCAGAAGCTGCACCACACGCTGCGTGAACAGTCCGATTTCCGATGGCCTTTGTCACCGCATCGCCAGCACACCGTTTGTTCATCAGCTCCCTCACAGCGTTTCACTGGCTTTTTCTTAGGCGCTGCGTGGGCCTTCATCACCCTCTCGGACGTCTCGTCCGATGCTGTAGCATTAGCTACATCTTCAGCCGCCTTAAAGTTTCTCAATTTGGCCTTAAATTGTCCCAATGTCAACTCACTGTCGCCATGTGTCACCATTAGAGTGAATGGCTTGTATCTCTCGGGTAACCCCCTCATCACCATGGCCATCATTAGTCCCTCACTCGGTGCTTCTCCCGCCCCTTTGAGAGCCGTAATGATTTGTTCAGCTCGGATAATGTATTCGGTTATCGTCTCATTATGAGCTTTCTTTAGCCCAGTCAATGTTACATACAGAGTGACAATCCGGGGTCTGCCCTTACCAATGTAATGTTCCCGCAACACCCGTAGACTCTCTCTACCTTTGTTCTTCGTTTCTCTGAAGATCAGTCCCAAGCTTGTGTTGTCCAATAAAGGCGCCAGTGCGCAGTAGGCGTCCGCGTTCCGCTCCTCGTCTAGGGCCTGCTCTTCCGCTGTCAAAGGTCCCACGGGCTCGGTAAGAATGGTGGTTTTCAGCCCCACACCATGCATGCAACAGAGCATTCGCTCTTCCCATAGTTCATACTCATCGGCCTGTCCGTTGAATGTGGGCCACCTGCTCTTCTTCCGCTCCATCTCCCTAGGTAGCGTTAGCTTAGCTTAGCGTTCCGTTAGCTTCCCGATAGCCTCTCTCGATGCTAACTAGCTTCACACTTGCTAACTTGCTACTCCATGCTAACCTGCGCGCATCCCGCCATCCGAGGTTATCACACTTCGTGTACTTCTTTTATCAAACTACTAAATAATCCAACGTTATCTGGGCCCATAACCTGTTAGAAGACTAGACTAATACTTTATGTCTATCTCTGCGCAGATGAAGTGGATTATTAAACCGTTATAAAGAATCGTACTGACTACCGAACTTCTGCTGGAGGGGAAAAATGCAGCCTTCGTTTATACGGTCGTTTTGGGAGAAGAAGAAAAATGAACAGCGTCTCAGTGACGTAATCAATCCGCGCATGCAAGCGCAACACCGCCCACTTGTGGACAAACAAAGTCGTAAACAAAATAATAGTACACAGTAACACATAGTCATACAAATACACTGGTGTCATATCTCAACAGTTTCACATTGGATCTTCTGTACAGTTGTTAAAATATAGCCCAGTACTTATTGCACTCTACTGTGTGTGGGTGTGTGTGAGAGAGGAATGGTGGGGGGTGGAGAGACTGAACAGGTGAGTTAATTTGGCAGGGGCGATTAAATGAAATGATACAAATTAGACATACCTGGTGTAAAACCGAATGTCCTCATCAGAACCTGCAAATCGCCTCAGGCTGAATTTGGACTGTAGCTGGACAGTCTCTAGTTGTAGAATGGGCCATTCTTGCGACTGATAATAAAATAAATAAATAAAACAGCGCGAACTTAGCTTGCTAGCATGCTATGGGAGACGTTTTACAATATTCAGTGAAGCTATGCAGAGAGAACGGAGAAAATAGTACTTTTACCAGTAAATGTAAATAGATGGCTAAACGTGAGCATTAGCGCCAGTATTGGTTGTGGTTGCTGTAGTTACCAAGCCTCCCTTCCGGTCTGTCTGTGTTGCAGGCTCGGGTGTTTTTCCTGTTTTAACTAAATGGTGGCTGCAGCACGCTGGCGTAGGGACTCCATATTAAATATTAGCTGAATGCACTCCACCCCCCTTTTTTTCTCCCCAAGTGTATCCAGCAAAAAAACCCAATTTTTCGAGCCGTCCCGGTTGCTGTTCCACCCCCTCTGCCGATCCAGGGAGGGCTGCAGACTACCACATTCCTACTCCGATACATGTGGAGTCGCCAGCCGCTTAATTTCACCTGACAATGAGGAGTTTCGCCATAGAGACGTAGCGCGTGGGAGGATCACGTTATTCCCCCCAGTTCCCCCTCCCCACTGAACAGGCGCCCCGACCGACCGACCAGAGGAGGCGCTAGTGCAGCGACCAGGACACATACGCACATCCAGCTTCCGACCCGCAGACACGTCCAATTGCATCTGTAGGGACGCCAGACCAAGCCGGAGGTAACACGGGGATTTGAACCGCCGATCCCCGTGTCGTTAGGCAACGGAATAGACCGCCACGCCACCCGGATTCCCAGCTGAATCCACTTTGTTCGTTGTGTGCTGCAAGTATGAAATTGAGACCTGTTTTGCCGTGCTAATGAAGTGATTGGACAGAGTGAAAAAAACAGCATTTTGGATTATCCGTATAAGATATTTCACGATTATTTGGACTCATATCATAGCCACGTAACTACACAACCCAAGGTCCCACCATGCTTCAACAACCCTTTTATGATCCCGCCAATCAGAAACCACTTCACCTTTAATCAGGAATCAGGAACAATTTATTGTCATTTCTTTCGTGTACTCGTGTACACAAAAGAAACAAAATATCGTTTCACCCAGCCCACAGGAGTGCAACACAAAAGATAAAAACACACATCCACAACTTCCAAAAACGACACCACCAAAAACATACTATAGCGATTTCGGGGGGCAGTCCGAGATACCGTCGCAACAGCCGGGACGCGAATTCGTATCTTCTGCATCGCAAGCGACAACATTAACCAGTCGACTAAAGTGTCCAACCCGTTAGTCAAGGACCAACGTGTCTACTTATCCATGCACGTTACAATACCAAAACAGAGAGAACAAAGCAAAAAAAAACAAAACAACAACAACATCAACAACACACAAACAGTTAACAACACAGTCCAGTCAGTGCAACACAGTCCAAAAAAAACCACTGTCCAGAGACCGAACGCCAACCAGGATGACTGTCGGAACTACTGGTCTGCATGGGCTAGCAGTTAGCTTAACCTGCCCCACTGTCGAGGGCCCGCCCTCGGTGCTTCCTCTTCGTGTGCAGCTCCAGGCAGGGCCGTGGTCCCTGGGCCCACCGGGCACATCAGAAGCTCCCCCAGCCAGACAGACACCTTCGACCCCCCCCCCCCCGCACTCCACACGACGACACTAAAACACAGTCAACGCTAGGCGAGGCCACTGCCAGACCGCCCTTGGTGTTATCGGAATTGCAAATTGCATGGGCTAGCAGTTAGCTTAGCCTGCCCTAATTCCGCATCCCGTCAGACCGCCCTCAGTACTTCCTTTTCGGGTGCAACTCCAGGCAAGGCCATGGTCCTTGGGCCCACCGGACGTGGCAGACCAAGCTCCCCCAGCCGATCCAACGCTAGCTCTCCCAGCCATTAAAAAAAAACGAATAAATAAAATTTTAAGATAAAAATAAAGACTTCACAAACGACACAAACTTAGACATAGACATGGACAAAGATGCTGCATAGTCGGCATTGGGTGAAGCTGCTGCAAACATGAGTTCGTGTTGCCATCTTCCCCATCTTTAACTTTGTGCCTCAATCAAACTGCTGTTTAGTTTCAAATGCTGCAACCACGTCCACCAACTGAAGAATGCTAAAAAGAAATTGTCATACTGTTTAAAAATGTGAAGACAGTTAATAGTCTACAGGTGGTAACATTCGCACCATTCTTGCTAATGTTACTTTATGTGTGGATAGTGTGTCACCATATTTGGTGTTGCGCTCTGTGTGAACACACCATAATGCTGTGAGACATGGTCTATAAGTCAATTTTCAAAAAATAATTTAGCCCATTTCTAGGCCGTGGAAACGTGATCAGCTCCACAGACCAAATCTGGTCATTACAAGCAAATTTTAGGACCTATAACTGGCTTCAAAAATTAGCTACTTAAGACATAGCATGCGGAATTTGACTGGTGGTCAATGAGTGGAGTGCCTTCTAGATCCAATCACAATAACTCTTCATTTTGATACTTCACCTCTCAAAGTATTGTTGATCCTTTGGTTAGAATGCATGTAAACTTGATAAAGTATATGAACAAGTAAGAAAAAAATAGTGTTGCCCTACACTGTATGTGCAATGAAGAACAAGATTGTACTCCAGGAAACAAGAAAAAAAAACTTGAAACATGTGCTTTCTGGTTTGTTTTTAAATAATTAAAATCAAAGTGTTGAAGGATGGTGTGTTTGTGCATGTGTGTGGAGGGGAGGGGTATTGGTGTGTCTAGCCCCCTGCCCTTTGACCTTGAAGTGGCCCTACAAAACACCGTCTAAAGCTCTGAAGTCATTTCAGGCTTGGAAACCATCAGTCGACACCTCTGGCCTCTCTCGCCAAAACACTGATTAAACACTAATTACATCAGTCATCCCCGTCACCAGTAACTGCAATAACAGTAACAGTCACACAGGTCTCTTAAGTCACTGAAAGAAAGAATTAAGGCCAACAATGTCAGAAAGCGAAAGAGACAGAGAGAAAGAGAAAGAGAACATAGTGGAGCTGCAAGCTGGTGCTGGTCTCTCACCCCTCCGCAACTGCTGGCACTGTCATGTTCAGTTGGGCAATCACTGTAATAGTGTTGTAATTGGCTTTAAGTGGATTAAGCCACAGGCATGGCAGAGCTGCCTAGCCTGGGGAGAGGTGCAGCCCAAACACAACCTGCTGCCTGGACCCGGGCTGTGCATGACATCTTAATTTGGGGCCCTCTTCCCATGGCTACACATGGCTGCCTTCAATACACCACCACAGCAAGGCCGGTTCATGAACAATGTACTACAGCTAAACACTGATACATTTTGGGCTGTGGTTTTGCCTGTTAAATCAATCAGCCACTTAAAAGGTGAGCGACCGTCATTTGAACGATCACTTCTAAAAAGCTACTGTACTTTAAAAAAGTGTGAAACGAGCTGCTTAAATCTGAGGTAGCAGTAACAGAGCTTCCTAAATCTTTTTATTTGACAGCATTATTGCATTTTGTGATATTTTTTTTTTATTTTTACAGATTTCCATAACATCTGCAGGTGTTGGCAAAAGAGATTAAATGTCCATCCCATAGCCATGCAGCACAGTGCACAACACTATGGTGTCAGATAATGAAATCGTAACTCTAATGTTTTCACATATTTGAATTTCTCAAGTACCGGCAAACAATTCATAGCCAACAGCTATGAAAAAAAAAATCCAGGTTTTTCACAAAAATGTCATTAATTTATTTTACTTGCTTCTGAAATTGAAGTTAGATACTGACAGGGTGTGTACTATACCATGGCTTACAGGGAGCTCCTTTTTTGCATTGAGAGGCATGCCTCAGATGAGTCATTGATAATAAAACATTCATTATGCAATCTTATCTGCATATACTTGCTCTATATCTGCACATCGGCGCTACAGAAACAAATATCAAAACAAACATTATATATGATACAACTTTGCCAAATTGAATAGAGCACAGTAATTTCCAGGCAAATAAGAAAATCCCAAGTGCAAAGGCTACGTCTTACTTTGCTTATGATCAGTTTGCTGTGGTGCCACTACATTTGGATTGTGACAACAGGAATAGCACAGCCGACTCATGATAGTGAAACCCCATTAAACTCAAGCGTTTTTCATTTAAGAATGCATGCACAACAAAATATATTGCTATAAAAAAACAATATAGAAATGCACACAGCAAAACTGTGTCAAAAGCAATTTGGTAATTGATATGTGAGAGACCACCCCCCAAAAAACTTTTCCAAATCATGTTTTCAGAGTAGCTCCTGACTTTGAAAGAAGAGCCGAAGTAGTTCCCTCCCCTGTCGTTCAACATCTTGAATATTGGAGGCAAACATCTTTCACCACAAGGAATTCCTGCAATTTTTGTATGCATCCAAAAATTGGTTTGTCATGGATTCAGATGTCCCTGAAATCGCACTTGGGAATTGCCTAAAATATTATTGACACAATAGTTGATAATTTAGCATTTATCAAAATTCATCTTAAAGCATGGTTGCTCTCCACTTTAATTAACAAATTGTGTCATATCTAGGCAACTATCCACTATAGTCTGCTTTGACTCATTGTAGGCAGTGGGAAACATGGCGTTTAGCTATAGTTAGAGTACGTCACACTCATGTCAGCACTCCTCTGTTGTTTATACAACCTCATTATATCCAGGCTCAACCTACTTGCAGGACATTGTTAAAGAATTAGGGGAAGTGTGCCGCTCTCTCAGCAGACACTTAACCTGAACCAATTGGACATACTTGTTATGTGAACTGAGTTTTTATCAAAAGTTCAACACTGCATCAATGTATGCATGATTTGATAAGTTGGGCTGAAAAGAATGCTGGCTATTTGTCTTGGATAAGGGTAGAAAATTGATAAAATACAATTAGCAAGCACTCTCGTTTGGGCTAACTATGAGTGCAACAATAGGTTCAGAAGCAACTAATCAGAAGTACAAGGGTGAGAGCTAGGCTACACGTGTCCTTTAGGGATTATCTTTTATCCAGTCCACAGCAACCTTTTCAAGTGTTGCATGCCATTGATAAATATATGTAATAGTCTAAAAACTGATTGATACATAAACCCAAATGTCTAAATTATTCATACAGCTGTATTATAGCGTCACTAAAGCCACACAGTCATCCTCAATTAAAGGCCTGTTTCCATTGGGTTGCTGCTCACTGTTGTAAATTTAACTTGGCATTCCTTGGTGGAGCAGGTGTGAGGGATTAGGGCCTACTGAGCAGAGCTGAGCCTTCAGCCCAAGCGGAGAGGGTGGAGGGGAGGGATGAGGTTGGGGTGGGTGGGTGGCTTGGAGAGCGCTTGGGGGGGAGGGGGGGCTCCTGCTAGGGATGAGGTTGAGAAGCTATTCATGTTGTTTGACATCTGAACTTGAACTTGGTCCCACACAGATTCATTCACACATTCCTGATTTGTCTCCTGTTTCCCTGCATCGCTGACAGATCACAGAGGATAGCAGAATATGCCTGACTCAGAATCCCTTTATTCATACTTCTGCTATAAGTGCACAGGCATTGGTCTGTATTGACTGCTAACAGTACGTTACAGTACATGCAGACACACATGGCGCAAGGACGAAAAGGACCTCCCGTGCCGTGCAATGGAAGAGCGCCAGACATTTCTGTCGACAACAGTTTGCACAGATCCTTTCAATTCCACGCATTCGACATTGTGGGTGCAAATCACGTTTCGAATCACGAAATGATAAAACGAATACCGATGGAAAAAGTGATGCAACGGGGCTGTTTTATAGACAGCAGTTCTGTACGGGCATTTCCCTGTTTTGTTCCTTTATTACTTGAGGATATTTGCATGTTTGCATCGAATCGCTGCTTGACAGCCACCTGTCCAGCTTTACCTTTTCCCCATTCACCACCTGCTATCTATACCGAGAAGACAAGTGTTGCCTGTGAAGACCTTAAGCCCGCTGTAACCTTTATAGTTTCCTTTAAAAGCTTCTTGGCCACAAGGGAAAATCTGCAGTCGGATACTAAGCATATGCCTGCATGTGCCTGTACGTAGCGTTTCAAAGCCAGGGTTCAAAGGTCATTCTGTGTGTCGTCCCCTCCGTCGCAGGCGCACACATACTCTCACACTTCTCACATGCACTTCCTCAGGAAACGATTGGTGTGTGTGTGTGTGTGTGTGTGTGTGTGTGTGTGTGTGTGTGTGTGTGTGTGTGTGTGTGTGTGTTTGTGTGTGTATGTTTGTCGTTTTCTGTATCCGTGTCTTGCAGCATTTTAACAAAACCATGACCCACTGGTACACAGTACACGAATCCTCAGCGAGTCTTTGTTTTCCAACTGCCTACATTTCAGGGGACTTAAAAAGGACTTTGCCGCATCCCCGGCAATCAGTTGGTGTGTGCTTTTGTTGCGTAGACAAGCCGCGGGTTTGAGTAGCCGGCTGGGTATGTGAATGTAGCCTCGCCACATTCACACCAGCAGGAAGAGCGAGGACCCTCGCCCAGCACGCCGGTTGCAATGTGCCCTTAGACAAGCTGTGGAGTGGGCGGGATGAGCGCAGGGTGTGAGACAGCTTTCAGCAGGCCTGTTACTGGGGATTACCTTGGCGCTGCTTAATGGTGTTATCTGGACCGCAATAGAAATGCCGTTTTATCAGAGTAACAAATCAGAACTCCTGCTCTCACTCGGCTGCCTCGGAAATGTCAGCGTGAAATTTCTGCGAATCTGTCCTTGGCCTCTGCCCAGTCGGTGCAGGTGAGGTCCGTGCGGGAGCGCAGCTGCCATTCTCAAACTTGCATTCAGACACGCACCACAAGGCATATGTGGCCCCCATAGATAGATTGATGGTGGTGGTGGTGGTGGGAGGGGGGGGTGTGGGGGTGAGGCGGGGGTGAGACCAAAGGGCTGCATGGCAGTCGTGAAACCAGGCCAGCATTAGCACAATGGACACGCTCTCGAGCCCACAGTCGTAGTAACATTTTATGTGACAAGCATTATAAAGGTGATTTATAGAACGCATGTGTGTTGGGTAGAATATTTTCCAGAATATTTAGCCGAGGGTATTAGGCCCGCATTTTCAAATGGCTTGACTGATGGTTGTTCGAGTCGTCAGTCTATTGACCGTTAAACAAACTTCCTGTGAAAATAACGAGCATGGCGAATGGAAAACTCAAGAGTGCCCACTCAGAAGCTCTTGTCGGGGACGGGGGAGCCGCGCTGTTCCAATACGCACTTAAAAAGAGTTGTTGTTTTTATAGGCACTCCCGCCCGCCCCCTTTATTCATGGAACTGGCTTTTTGATCATCTATTCGGAGCTGGCCCGAACTGAACTGTATTCGCAAATGATTCATGTAGGTTGTTTTACGCTGGTTCTAGGCTTGGATAAGCGGACTTTACCTGCGTCTAGACAATTGAAATTGCGTGAGTCAACTTGTCGATTAAAGAAAAACGGACACAAGACTGACTCGCGATTACTCTACTGTGGCGGACTAACCATTATCACTGTGCTGTCCCGGGGCTTCAATCCCACTCATCTGGTATTGCACTTAAGTAAAAACAAAGGCCAAGAACCACTTATAAATACCATGAGGCCCGATAGGATAGGGGGAAGCCTTGCCACATATAGTCTATTTTGTCACTTACACAGATCACAGAAATGCCACTTTTTACATTTGCTTGTTCTGGTCAGGCATTTAGCTGACATTGTAATCCATTGTGACTTACACTCAAATTAGTGGTTCAGGGTCCAGTGCCTTGCTCAAGAGAACGACGAGAGGCAACTTTATTTCAGACGAAAAAAGACTGACTTGCTGACACTGAAAGTCAATTAGCTTAGTTTACTTTAGTTTAATTTAGATAGTTTTGATTCTAATTTAGTTTATTTTGTACTTAATCTTTACTTAGTTAAGTTTTGTGTAGTTTAGTCGTCCAATGACAAACATAGAAGCAAAAATATAATTTAAAAAAAAACATACTAGTAAGCGGGAGAATAAACTAGAAAGTTATCAGAAATATAATCAAGTTTAATTTATTTGTACCCAAGTGCTTGAAAAAAAAAGGATGGTTGGAGGGAAATATTTTTGAAAGGACAAAAGCAGAAGGTTTCTATTCACATCACACACAAAAAAACAAGATGATTATTAAACCGTTCCACCTCGCACCAAACAACACTCACTGTTGCAGCTTGGAAAATCCAGATGAAGCACATGCGGAGCAGGGGATGGAGGTGGTTTGGGGGGAGGGAGGGGGGGTCCTCCTCCCATGGCTCCCACTGTGCTTCAGTCACTCTTCCCAGACAGATTCCACCAGCTGGTCCAGGATTCGGACCGGCGGTTTTCCAACCTGTGTCTCTAGCTTACCACCATCCGAGCCCAAAACTGTATCACAGTGGAGATTTTGGTAGGAGATCAAAGCTATCTCTTCATTCTCTTAAAGCCGCCTCTAAATCTCAAGAGCTAGAAGGTCTGACAAGGTCACCTTTGTTTACCCTCGTTCCCATTCCTATACCTCTTGGGCTTTTTTTTTTTTTGGAAAGAGAGAGAATGATAGACATTGTGAAAACTGACTTGGAGATATGGCTTGTCACGCCAAAGAGCTAGGGACTCCAGAGCTCTCAGATTTTATTGCCTGCAGTCGTCAGATTCAGAGCCCCGTCTAAGCAG
>NC_079221.1:26941620-26949120 GCF_029633865.1 Lampris incognitus
TAACAATAAACTATTAAGATTATTCGTTAATTGTGATGACAATAGCCAAAGGTGATTCATATGCTAGGCAATGTTGCGGCAATGTGATTTTGTGAGTGTATGAATAGTCATGACGGCAGTCATGTGACCAAAGACTGTTAATTGTGGTCGAATATGCAAATGTTGCCCAGAAACTTGAAACTGAGGAGCGAAACTAACCCCACTGTTTAAAATGTCCTTCTTAGGACGTCTGGGTAGCGTAGCGGTCTATTCCGTTGCCTACCAACACGGGGATCGCCGGATCGAATCCCCGTGTTACCTCCGGCTTGGTCAGGCGTCCTTACAAACACAATTGGCCGTGTCTGCGGGTGTGAAGCCGGATGTGAGTATGTGTCCTGGTCGCTGCACTAGCGCCTCCTCTGGTCGGTCGGTCGGTTGGTCGGTCGGTCGGTCGGGGCGCCTGTTCAGTGGGGAGGGGGAACTGGGGGGAATAACGGGGGGGGGCAGCGTGATCCTCAGACGAGCTGCGTCCCCCTGACGAAATTCCTCACTGTCAGGTGCAAAGAAGTGGCTGGCGACTCCACATGTATCGGAGGAGGCATGTGGAGTCTATAAGCTTGTTCACAAAATATATGATTTCACAGCTGAGCCTTTTGGAATCTACTTTTGGAATAATGGGTATGAGTTAAGAGGGAACTCTTAAAACTCTTCCCATTAAACTGTCACCCTGAAAAGAGAAAAAAACCCTTCTTCACAATTCGTGCTGTAGGAGCATGGAGGCAACATCCAGAGGATGTGGTGCAGGTTAACTCTTTTAGACATAGATTAGATAAATCTTGGTCAACAAAGGACTTTTTATGCAATTATAAAGCTGAGTTGTGATTGTTGTGAGTATTGTGTGACTGTGATAATTTGTGAGACTAATATATTTGAGAGACTATAGTATTAATGTGATTTGTGATTATTTGTGAGGTTATTGTGATTTTAATAACTATTTTGTGGTTCATTTTTTTTGTATGGTTGTTTGTTTTGATTTGTCGGGTCTGGTGTAGATGATTTGTATCCTGTGCCAGAAAAAATGTTCATCAAATCTCATTAACTTTCATTAAATGTGGTAGTCTGCAGCCCTCCCTGGCTTGGTAGAGGGGGCAGAACAGCGTCCGGGACAGCTCGGAAGTGTGGGGTAATTGGCCAGGTACAATTGGGGAGAAAAAAAGGGAGTCCTTCTTATGATTTACTCTTCACGTACATCACAGTAAGAGTCAATAGGAAATATCAAATGAACAATTTCAGCTGTTATAAGACTGACGATGCATCGGCTTTGTGTCGATGCAGTTGCCCACTGGGGACCGGAGTTCGCGCCCCGGTCTCGTCAGATCCGGCTATGGCTGGACTCGATGAAGCAGCAATAATTGGCAGCGCTGTCTTTGGGAGGGGGGCGGAGTCTGCTTGTGTTCGTCACATGACTGCGCGCGCGCGTGTGTGTGTGTGGTGTGTGTGTGTGGTGTGGTGTGGTGTGGTGTGGTGTGGTGTGGTGTGGTTGGGGGGGGGAGCAGTGGTTCGGCCTGGAGTCGCCTTGTCACAGAAGTGGCGAGGCGTCTCCTTCAAGACTTCAGGCCGGAGAGATGCAGTTGCCGAACACATGCAGTACGAGGGTGAGTGTTTGAATTAGAATAGGGAGCGATTGGCCACTAAATTGGGAGAAAAAGGGAAAAATCAGAAATAAATAAAAAAAACAAAAAAAACGGAAAGGATGACAATGGAAAAACCACAACATAATGAATAAAGTGAATTTTTGACCACTTTTTTTTAATTTTGCGTGAAAGATTTTGAATCATTTGATATGCTAACAGGTTATTTAATATGTGGTATTTATGTGATCATGTATCTCTCTTTTATTCAAAATCCTGACTTTTCTACCTTATACATGACTAGTTATATGTCAAATAACACACACACACACGCACACACACACACACACACACACACGCACACGCACATGCACACACACACACACACACACACACACACACACACACACACACACGCACATGCACACACACATCCAGCGGTCAGAATCAAGAGGACAGCGAAAGCGCAGGCTGAGCAGGAGGAAGGGTGAGCGGGGCCTTTTTCAAACCAAATTATACGCGACGCTTCAGGATCGTGACCTAGCCCTGTAGGAATCTGTTGTGCTTCCACATGATCTAGCGGCATGTCCCGATACCAAAACAACACCGAGCATCATCTGGACAAAGAGGAACCACGAGGACCGAACACACATATTAGTCCCCAGCTCAGCGTGCCAGCTCACGTCCATTTGCATTTACAAAATCTAAAGAACGAAATCCCAACCAACCACTCATTATCTCAGTGATCCTTGTTTTGGTTAGTTTCGTGAATTCTTCGGATAAACCCGGCATAACGTTGGTTTCGAGAAATGTAATTTACGCCAGTCCGTATAAAACTCTGGCTCCCAGCAACTGACGCTTTATGTTTCTTTCTTTTCCCTTTGACTTCTTCCCTGAACCCTGACTTGTATCTTTATCAGTCTTTAAATAGCTTCAAGATGTTGCTGGAGGGAGGAGAAGACCTTCAGGTTTTCTGAAGGTGGAGTAATGCCACGACTCTTTGTGAAACACCAATCAGTGACTGGATGCTTCAGTCCACTTGTCAGGTGTGTAGCACCACCTGTCAGAAAACTTGAAGGTCTCCCTCTCTGCTATGGGTAGTTTATCACAAGAATGGGTCCAAAAGAGGAATCCCAAGCATGGGAGGGAGTAAACACAAGAGGGCAATAGTTTACCAGAAATTTTTTGTTTTTACTGTCTCATAGGATGATACAGTAGAACCAAAACGTCAACCAGAAACAGGCCGAGAGGACCCCACCACCACTACCACACACGCACACACGCACACACGCACACGCACGCACACACACACACACACACACACACACACACACACACACACACACACACACACACACACACACACAACTGGCACCACCGCCAATTAAACTGATTTTCCTTTTCTTCAGTGTGTTGCATATGGCTAGTAGCCTGCCTCGGTCAGAAACACACTTCCAGGGGAGTTCCCGGGGGAGGGATTTAGAGTACGTTAAAACGTCTGAAATGTGTTCCGAGAGAAAGATCAATGGTTGAGAGAGGGGGATTATGGGATACCCTCTAGTCAGCTTGCTGTCACTCAAAATGGCCTCAAAGCGTCACATTAGGCACCAGCAGAGCCCTCTGGACTCGGCTAGAGGAACTCATTAAGCACCCAGTCCTGTCCAGAGATCGTTTTGAATCTCCCTTTTTTTCCTCGCTGTCATATTTTACTGTGTGACAGCGATACACTGACGCTAATCAATCAGTCGGATTGTTTGCATATTTCGCCTCTAATGAAAGAGATGAAAGGCTGCGAGTGGTTGTTATTCAAGCTCAGTCATTCTTTTCCACTTAAGACCTGATGGATAGTTTACGGCATGAAAGCCGACCTGCTGTACATTATGTCATGTCCCTGCATTGTAAATCCCTAGACGGGCCTTCTCTTTACATGTAAGTCTCCCGATCTAACAGGCCCCGGGGTAAATTTGCGGTGAGAGGAGGGGGGCTGATTTTAAATGCCGCTGAAACAAGGGGGTTTATCAGACAAATAACGAGAATAATTATTGGAAAAAATTTCCAGATAGATGGACCTGTGCCAAATTATGAAATCATGCGCCCCTCTCCGGTACATCACCCCACTCATTATTTGAAGTCATGCTTGGAAAACAGGTGTTTTCAATACATGGTCGCCATCTCCACGGTCTTGGACCCCCTTCATTTTCTGATGATGGTTCAGATATGATATTTCATGGCTGGAACCGTGCGCACGATAGGAAGTGATTGGAGAGAGCCGTTCATTTCAGGAGACATCCGTGTAATAGATGCTGATTGGCGTGGGCTAAATCCCCAGGGTCAGCGCCTGACTAACAGGGGAAGCGCTGCAAAGGAAGGAAATAGGGAAGATCAGAAACACTGTATTGCACTCGCTCTCTCAAACGTTCAAATGATTGCATGGGATTTCTCTGCCTCCTGAAACAGGTGCCCTATTTATGTATATAAGAGCAACAGGGATGCAGCCGAGTTCGCTTGGCACACGAGCTTCATTCGTCATCCTCGTAATAAACAGAACCAGCAGGGGAAAAAAAAAGTTTTTAAGGCCTCTTTCCTTCCAGTTTGCCCGTAATATGGAGGAGAGCAGATGTGAGTTTTTTTTATGTGGGAAGCGAGCGGCCTCCTATGTGATCAACAACCATATCCATTCTGAGACTGTGTCCAAACTGTACATACTGTACATAGTCATAGTATGCAAATCATAGTAAACGCAATGTTAGTATGCAAATTTAGCATGAGAAATGTACATGCATGCAGACTACAATGGACAGTAATATTAAGTATGGATTTATGCCACAAAACGTTCGAAACTGTCCCATAATTCTTTGCGCCTTTGTTATTTCCATGGAAACAACCAGCCAGGGAGAAGTTTCCAAAGCAATATGACAGACAACGGAGCAGGAGGAGTGACAGCCAGCGTCGGCAAATTCAAATGTCGTTTTCGACCATTTCATGAAAGAATGTGTTTTTCACATGTGGCCAAATAGAACCGAGCGAAGCAACGTCACAAAGTTCTTCTTCTGGTGCTACGAAGGGTCTCTTCAACTTGGATGTAAGTCTGCTAAGAGTAACGTATGTGCACACTACATTTTATGCACTGTGTAGTACAACCCATTCGTATGCAGTGTACCCTACATAGTTTAAGTATGCAGTGCGTACTGCATACTTAAACTATGCAGTATACACTACATAGTACATAGTTTAAGTGTTCAGAATACACTGCTAAGACAAACACCACTATTGCTGCTGTGAGCAGCGACTGACCGGTTAATCAGCTGCTTCTGTCATGGCCACATTGAAATGGTTCTGCTCCAAGAAGCGTTAGTTTTATATGATTTGCATCTTTAAAATAAAACATGAAGATGGAATCGTTACTTTAACTTGCTCCATAAATATTTGTTTGGGAAGTGGTTCAATTTTGTCAGCCCCAAACGTAGTTTACCTTCTACCCCTTTCCAATCATAATGACTACCACCTAAAACTGT
Source organism: Lampris incognitus (assembly GCF_029633865.1). Taxonomy (NCBI): domain Eukaryota; kingdom Metazoa; phylum Chordata; class Actinopteri; order Lampriformes; family Lampridae; genus Lampris; species Lampris incognitus. The sequence continues at coordinate 26,946,746 of NC_079221.1, forward strand.
GTTTTAATTTCCATCCATCCATCCATTATCCAAGCCACTTATCTGAATTCGGGTCGCAGGATGCTGGAGTCTATCGCAGCAGTCATTGGGCAGCAGGTGGGAAGACACCCTGGACAGGCCGCCAGGCCATCACAGGGCCGACACACACACACACATTCACACCTAGCGACAATTTAGTACGGCCGATTCACCTGACCTACATGACTTTGGACTGTGGGAGGAGACCGATGCCCCCGGAGGAAACCCACTGTGTTTTAATTTTATGTCACCAATTCATTTGTTGGAGTAGGGGTCACCTTTGTAAGGTTAAATATTTAATTTTTAAGATAATCTTGTCATCCTTGCTGACACAGCAGTCTTCTGGCTCATATTCCTGCACGCTGCTCACTGACCTACGAGGGAACGAAGCATTTTCTTTGCTGCATCTTAATTTGGAGAGAAAAGCGGTTTATCGCCGTTTATTAACCATGCTCATTCTTTAAGGTCCCGTTTACCCTCGATGGAGTCATTAAAGAAAGTGAAATTCAAAACCATGTAAATGAATGAAAACGTTTATTTGGCTTTTGTGTGCTTGGCACCTGTATTTACACTTCTTTTTTAAAAGGCCTCCCAAAATAATAATTTTGCTATACCCTTTACCCCCCCACACACACTTTTTTTTGTTTTTGTTTTTTTTGTTTTTAATTAAAGCTTGGCCTGTAAAATTGTTATATTGCTTGGCACTTAAATACAGTTATCTACAACACACCAAAACATACTTTAATTACTCTGTTTTCCTAATGCTTCCTGAAAGCTTTTCACACAACAACTTTAAAGCTTATGTTCTCTCTTGAACTCGCCATTTTATAATATGCTTTCAAAAGGTAATCCACTCAAAGAATAGTGAAGCCATTCCCGTCTGTGGGGATGGGGACCGTGGGGGGTTCCCTAAACAGGCCCCTGACATCCATGCTCCACGGAGCGTTTTCAAGACACAGGACGCGGCCCTCGGACACGCAGAGTTCCTCGGTCACCTCGGCCTCGATGTCGCTCTCTGTCCACATGCGGTGTTCACCCCGTTCAGCACATCCAGCGCCCCACACAGCGTCCAGAAACTCGGGCTCCCTGCCGTACGGGGGGGCCATGAGTCCTTCAGTAATCCTATCCCGTTGTCCTTTTCGTTTCAATGAAAACCTTCGCCAACAGACGCCACTCAACATCCGTCAGTGTTTCCTGAATAATATAATACGTGTTTGTGTGAAGTAAAAAAAAAACAAAACAAAGAAAATATTCCTGGATCACGGCAGAGTTTCTTTGGTAACACGATGACATGACTGGGTGGCGCTCACTCAAACCAGGGTGATTCGTTAAAAAAAAAAAAAAAAAAAGGTTGTTGCTACTATTGCACTGTTACAGATTCAATCCACACCCAATTTCCTGTCTGAAACAGAGCCTTAAGGCTTTTCCTTCGCTAGTTTTCCGGGGTGGCTTTCAAAGTAAGTGAGACAATCAGGTTTGCTGTACAAACTACTTGCTGCATCAACTCCAATCCCTAACACATGACAGTTAAATAAGTTTTCCTTTCAATTTCTATATTTAAGTGTATTCCAAAAATACAACAACGAAAACAAAACAAAACAAAAACCATGTGATGAGATGGGGCCCTTTTTTTTCCTTTTTTTTTTGTGTTTTTTTCTTGAAAGGTTCATTTTGTATCCGAGTCTACAAACACATGATTTAAAAGTGCCAGCATCGACATCATCAACGCGGCAACACACGAGTGTGTTCAAAACATGAGAGTTCGAGACTGCAGATTCACTTTTCAACCAACAAACTGACACTTTTGAAATATGAGGGACAGCAAGGTGAGTGTGAAAGGGGGCAAGGGAGAGGGGATCCCAGTTTTTACACCATGTGCATTGACATCTGAGAGGAGGAGCCGTACTGACGCCCGTCACAGGTGCCGCCACCCTGCTGCCCAGTGGCGGGATTGCTGCTGATCATGTGCATGGTGTCCATGCTTCCGTTGGACAGGTACTGGCGCTCAGCAAAGGCCCCGGCAGGTGAGGAGGAGCACAGGAGGCCTCCCTGGGGTTTCTCGGGGCTGGTGGCCAGACGGGGTGAGGTGGGGAAGTTGTATCCGTACAGGTTGTAAGGGTTGTGCAGGGAGAAGGCATTGTAGGAGCCCTGCTGCATGTGGTGGTGGCTCCCGCTGAACATGTGGGTAGAGGAAGGGGAAGAGCCAGATGTGGAAGAGGAGCTGGAGGAGGAGTTAGCGCCGGCCTGCATGACGTATTGCAGCTGGGAGGCCGGGAAGGAGCTAAGCTGACCGCCGTAGGCATCCATCTTGCCCCCAGCACCGCCGTTGCCACCGCTGCCCGTCAAAGATGCGTGAG
>NC_079221.1:26954120-27024234 GCF_029633865.1 Lampris incognitus
GTGCAGCCTTTCAGTGCACAATGTGAACCTTCAACCCACCTTGCTGTTTCTGCATGTTGGTAAAGTCTTCAAAAGTCAAAGTCCTCACAGGCGGTCTCCAGAAAGCATAGGTCTCCATGATAGCCTCTAGACCAGTCCTGGAAGAATGAGAAACGAAGAAAGAGAGAAAAAGAGAGAGAGAGAAAATCAGGGCAATGTGAATAATTTACTAAAGAGGAGTAGGCTGCAAAAACAGAACGCAAATAACACCTACGCTGAAATTAAGCAAAAAAAGAGACAGTAAACAAAACTCATATTGGGGAACAAGTAAGAGAGGTTGGTGGTGAGTGACAAGGAAAGACAGAGTGACAGTATTAGAGGGATTGAGAGTGAGACAGAGAGAGAGAAAGAGAAAGAGACAGAGAGGGAGAGAAGGAGAGAGAGAGAGAGAAACTAGAGTCACACAGAGGAAACTGGAGCCATTAAAAAGGAGCAGGTTTTTACTGTGCACATAAATCTGGGTGACGTTTCATCTTGAATCTGTACACGGTTCTCCTTCCTGTGTGATTTACTTCTCTGCGCTCCGCTGGGCCCTGTCCCAAGGAAACAAGCGCCCGTCCCTGCACTGCATGTTATTTTAGGGCCCCTAACTCCCTGGCCATACCAGCTCGTTAGCGCGCTACGCTAATCACCCCGGCCCTCGTCATCAGTGCGTTCATTCATATGCTCACACTGCTTCAGGACCCAAACCCAACAAATGAGCTATGCCCCTCTCCTTCCCCATAAAGCCATGTCACCAGACAAAATCCAATTGACGGGGCGATCATAACTTAAAGCTTGGGAGAGTTTTATATCGAGATGTTAAATTCATAAGAGGGAAACAAGTCGGCGCTTAATTTTAGAATTAGCAGCAGTGGTTTTGCCCTTTTTCACCGATTTATTTATGCTCCGTCAATGCGGAATTATTTAGTAATGCTTCACAGCAATGGGATGCCTTACTGTACTCTCATGCTGAGAACATTAACATTAATGTACATTTACACCGACGTTTCAGGGGTTCAACCGACACCTGCACACAGAGCAATTCACAGCAGTAAAACGGGACAACACAGCAAACAGAAAAAAAACAATTCCTCATTCACCAATATTACAAGCACGCTGTGGAGAGGTGTGCGAGATTCAGACCATAACACCCTGACTAAACCCCTGCGGCCCTGCAGCCACCAAATGACAAAACACAATGAACAATTCGAGGTATGAAGAACTCAAACAGGTTATTTATAGCCAACTCTGGGGATGGACGTTTTACCTAATCGTCAGAAGCACTGAACTTCCATTAGACTACGAGAAAAGGGGAAATAAACCCAAAGGGAATGGCCATGAATATAGTTTTTAATATATGCAATGCACAGAGTATGTGGATTAACTCATTTTCTTCCTCCCTATAAACATCTCAGTCCAGGGTTATCTTTTCATCTGTAGTTTTCTGCAATGAAATTCTAATGCCAGTTCATAAATCAAGCAGTCTATTGTTTGAAAAATGAAAAAAGATGTCTCAAATATCTGTGCCAATAATTCAGACCAGATGAGGGGGCTGCTTTCATGTGTTGAGGGTCTGGTTCAGTCTCTCCTCCTTTCTCTCTCTCTCCATCTCAGTCTCTCAGCCATTTTGCCTGACACTCTCTCTCTCTCTCTCTCTCTCTCTCTCTCTCTCTCTCTCTCTCTCTCTCTCTCTCTCTCTCTCTCTCTCTCTCTCTCTCTCTCTCTCTCTCTCTCTCTCTCTCTCTCTCTCTCTGACTTTAAAAGTCAAGTCTCTCTCCTGCTCTCCCTCGCTCTCGATCTGTCCCTCGCTCTCTCTCTCTAGCTCTCTCACACACACACACCCCTCTAATTATGCATATGATGACTCCGTGATTGAAAGAGAGCGGGTAAAGCCCAGCAAGAGAGAGAGAGAAAGTCAGAAAGGAAAGAGAACAAAAGAAGAAATGGGTAAGAAGAGAACAGGACAGAGGAAGCAAAAGATGTAAAGGAAAGAATGGGTGGGTATGAATAGAGGAGAAAAATGTAGATCACAGCGAGAGAGTGAGACGGAGAGAGGTAAAGAGAAAAAGAAAAAAATCCATCCATCCGTCCGTCCATTCGTCCATCAATTCACCAGTTGCTCTCTGTACACCAGATCTGAAGGGCTCTTCTTGGCAGGCGAAAAAGCGCCTGTTTTATAAGGAGCAGCATATGGGATTAAGTGGTATCTCCAGGGGATTATTTCCATATTAAAGGCCACGCAGGAGAAGGGGCTGGATTGATTTGCGCCGCGCAGCACAGCGAATGCCACGACAGGTTGTATTACGCAGGTCCACGGGCGCTGGGTGAATAGATACCATACCTGTTTCTGCCGGAGTCTCGAAATCCTTTGGCAAATGGGTTGCGGTCAATCTTTAGCCGGGTAATCTGCCAACAACACAAAACATAACGATCAAATCAGTGACAGAAGGATCGAGTGATGGAAAAAAAATAGAAAATTTGTTTTTTCTGAAAATATATTAAAAAAAACATCTAGCGTAAGAAAAGCATGCTTAAAAGAATACTTTGACTTCTGTAATATAAAAGAATATAAAAATTGAATTAAATATAAATTTGATTCAACTCGGTATTTGATGATAATTTTCTATCATCGAGTAGCGTTCAGTGCATTCAGTGTAAATTCGGAGTCCATACACATTAACATGATGCATTAATGATACACACCTAGTTTATCCTCACTTACAGCAACAAGTAAACAAATACTGTCTTAGGACCATAACTTTTTCTTTTTTTTTTGAGCATCAATGAGTTGGAAAATATAGGAGACATTAAAAACTGCCCCTGAATCGATTTAATTGACTGTTACCACCCACCCATCCCTACCCTGATTCCCACGTCTGAGTTAGACAATAATCTGAGAGAGAGAGACAGTAAGAAAAAGAAAACAGATAAAACGGACAGACACAGATAGACCGACACAAACAGACAGACAGACGGACAGACAGTCAGACACAGACCTGTTGGTTTTGGTAGGCGGTGACAGTGGTGAAGACGGTCTCAGGGAAGCTGAAGGTCTTGACTCCCTCACCACTGGGCACAGGCTTGGTGGGAGACAGTTCACTGCTGAAGTCCTTCCTGATCACATGAACACGCGGCTGGTACTTGTGCATGGAGTGAAGGATGATCTGATTAAAAGAAGTTCCAAAAAAAAAAAGGAAACATTTTGGACTTAGCATGTGTTTGTGGCAGTGACCAATGCACAAATGTGTGTATTTCCATGTGCCCGCTCGCTTATGTGCATACACACACAGGTCCCTCTCGCTGAAGCATGACCACTAAAAAGTCTCGGCCTCACCCCCATAAGTCCTTCATCACATCAGCTACCTTGTCTGATTTCCTATCAGAAGCTGCGTACAATTAGGCAGAGTTCACGCTGCACTGAAATGACGCTTCTGAGTGGAGGGGGTTGTGGAGTTTGGGTGTTGGGGGCTATAGTGGGGTGAGGTGGGGGCTTATTTCACAGAGGAGTGAAGGCGTCAGACTGTGTCGGCCCCAGCCTCGCCTCAGGGGCTTCGGTCTGCTCTTGATTACTCTCAGAGTGGGAAAACCTCCCCAGAGCCTCGCCTTGCCTACCCGACTGCCTGCTTCAACAGAGGGGGTCATTTCAACCCGAGGCTCCGGGGGTTGTGGGGGGTGGCAGGGCCTCAGAAATCAGCAACAGTAAATTCAATATTCCTGGGGTTCGAGTCTCGCACATGGGCGGCTGCAGACGTATGCGCGCAAACCCCGACCGCATACGTATACGCGTGCATGCATTCACGTGTGTGCAGTGCACAGGACTTGACGCGCACCTACCCACAACACACACACACACACATACACACACACACACACACACACACACACACACACAGAGAGACAAACATAACCCTTATCCCTGTCAGCCTGTCCTCCTCATGGGCCCAGGGCAGCCCAGCTCAGAGTTCTGGCCTTTCAATTCCTCACGAGGAATTGAAAGGCCAGACCAGATCACACATGGACACTCTGACCTCACAGTGAATGACAAATGACAGCCAAGGGACATTAGATCACTTAGTCCACGATCAAGTGCACCAATTAACAGTATTGTCATCAGAAATTGTCACCTACTGGGTAACGACACAAAATTGACGCAATACTTTTCACAGCTGTCGCTTAAAACCTTACATCTGCAAAATACACTTTACTGTTTTTTTTTTCTTAAAAAAAACCCCTCAGTTTTTCCAACATGGCATCTTTGAATTTCTACAATGGCTTTTGAATGGTTTTCAAAGTTACTGGGTTCTCACATAATGGGAGTAATATATAACAATGCTATGGATCATTAACTATACCAACAGACCATCTACTAAAATCGGCCAGTCCGCCGTTCCTTCAGCTCAGTGTTTCATTAGTCTCTCCCATAGAAAAGAGAAGATGGACAGGAAAAAGAAGAGAGAAGAGCGTAACAGCGTGAGGCAGATCTCAACCTACGAGACCACGGTAAATGGATGGACCCAGAGGCAAATGAGTCATACAGTCTGACTCATTTGAAGCAGACCCTCCAAGCTAGCTTGCTTGTCATCATATCCTCTCCGTTTTTCCATTTGCACTTCTCTCTCAATTTATTTCTAGAAAATTTGGTAAGAATAAGAAGCGCTGTGAATTAAATAAACAAAATTGCTGTGACTTGTCTGTTGTCTTTGGATCAACAGCATGACACGGTTTTGATGAAGCACAAATGTGATGTGATCACTCAGAATAACAAGACTACAATAATAGTGGAGTAAATGGTGATCTCGCGAAACAAAAATCTATATCAAGACTGCTAAAATGCATACTCCCATTTCAACATTTATGTAAAGACGTGCCGCTATTTTCAATAATCATTCCGTCGGAGTCTGTGCTTCTGTTTTTGTTTTGTTTTTGTTTTGTTTTTTTCTTGTTTGTTTTGTTCTTATTGTGTCATATTGGTCACGTGTGTGGTGTCTGTTTCTAATGAGAAGGAAAATTGACGACACCACAAGTCAGGGGAAGGAAGGGATGAGTCAATAGGCCAAAGAAAGCCTATCTGTGGTGAGGTTTCCCCACACAGGAAGCTCCAAAATTAATTTCCTTTGGCCTCTAAAACCCCCAGGGGGAGCAAAGCCCTTAAACTGAGCTGCGGGAGACGGAAGACAACATCCTCTAATGCTTAAAATGGCCTTGCATGTGGATACTCGCTCACTAACACCCATATGTTATTACATTTGTCAGCGTTGAGCTCTGTTAGCATCAGCCTTTAGGGCCATGAGAGCAGGGACCACGCCAAACCCCCATGCAGTTGACCACGTAAAAACGGCAGGTGGCCATTTTGTCGGAATATTAGAATGATATATCTTTCTCTCTGTCACGGCACTGCCGTTATGCCTCTTCATATTCCCAATCATCGCATTACCTAGCATCCGTGCATCAATTGCGAGTTCTGCGGAGAAACTGATTTGCAGCGAGTTCTCGCTGTGTTTTCAACAAATTCTCAAACCGCAGTAATCAAAGCAGTCTGGCCTAGGGTACTACCGCCATTACGAGGACGGCCATCTTGGGTCATCCCCCACTGTTTCATCATTTGGATCAGACAAGGGCAAAAGGAGCACATAAATGAAATCCACCAGTGAGATCAATTCTATGACATATTCCACTTTGCTGTCATTTCTGCATCAGCACTTTGCAGCGTGTTTGCTAATGCCACACACACACACACACACACACACACACACACACACACACACACACACACACACACACACACACACACACACACACACACACACACACACACACACACACACACACACACACACACACACACGCATGCTAGGGGATGGATCCTTCTGCTGCATTAACGTATTGAGACACTGATAAGGCCCCGGTAAGAGACACAGGTACTGCCCATGACTAATACATCTCAGCCCAATTCATCTCCCTGGGGTCCAAACAAAGTCATAAAACATAAGCATTGTGGCTATGAAGTACAGTGAGTGTTTTTCAGTGTAAGCTCAATAACAGCCTATAATGAGAACAATGTTTTCTTTTTACAGACATGGTCTGCACTAAAAAGTCAGAAAATGTCACAGTCTGTGGCAATTAAAATTGCACAAGAGCAGATTTGTCCAGCTGCTCAAGAATACTGGTCATGTCCAGACAGATGTTATTCATTCTTCCATAAGAAAAAAAATTGTGTACAAACACTTTTGTCCTTATATTTAAGAGCACGATTTAAATCACAGACCCTTTTTTTACACAATGTATAATCTTAAAACCCAATAATGTTTGGTGAGGGTGTACTGTCGGTAAACTTGTGTTAAAATAAAGAGGAGAGGGAGGTCTGAGAGCATGGAGGGAGTATGTACTGTACCAAACTAGGCTTTCAGCACACAGACACACACAAACAAACACACACACACACACACTTTAACAATATCGCATACACGCACACACACGTCACAGGCATTGCACGCACTCAAACACACAACACACTAACAAGCATATGTGCACACAGATGCACACACACGCAAAAACAAAAGACACAAACAGATGTCAGCTAAAAGCTTGTGTCTCCAAAAAGTCTTTCACAGCTAATTTGCAAAAACTAGAAGGAGAATAATGAATTGAAAGAAAAACAAAACAAAACAAAACAAACCACATCACCAAAGACAAATAAAACACAGAGCTTGGAAAGTTGGACAGGCAGGTGTTTCTGTGCTTACATGTCCCTGGTCATCCAGTTCGTTGTTGGTAAGTTTGAGCTTGTCGAAGCTGACGACCTGCCTCATCCAAGTGTCCCCAGATGCAAGGGAGTCTGGGTGAATGTACACCCGCGGAGGCACCGGGGAGTCTGCGTTTCCTGCCACCATCCACTTGGAGCTGTGATACACGTACCTTGAGGGACACATGTGGAAACATCTGTTAGCGCCAACATGCTGAGTGTAAAAAAAAAAAGAAAAAAAAAGAATAAGTAAAAGAAACCCCAGCAGAGAAAAGTTGAAAGTGTTTTTTTTACAACCATACACAGACGTAGCCATTTTAAAATCCCCACTTCTCCCTGCTCAATTGCTGCTCTGCTACTGCACGTTCGCTTCCTCCACAGGAAGAACTGCTTCGAATTCATCCATTTTCACTTTACCCGGACATCATGAAGCAAGGCACGGCAACTAAACGAGAATTATCCCAGTTTTCCTTTCGCAATGATCTTATTTGTTTCTTCTCTATAACATTCTGCAAAGAATTGTCTGCCGTACCAATTAAACGTGCATATTATGGAGGACCAATACATCAAGCGGGAGCGTCACAACTGCACTGTATGTGGGATTAAGACAGGAGAGAAAAATTATAAATACATAAAGGGGGATTTCTACATGGCTTCCACTGTGTAGAGTAATAATGCAGGACGGATGCAAGCCAAACACATGGGCTTCTTCTTCAGTGGCTGTGCCTATAATTTGCTATCAGAAAGAACTTTCTTATTTCCTGCAAGCAATTCTGCATTATATTGTTCAGACAGACTAACAATCTCTGTAGGTACCAAAATGTCTTGGTTATCCTTCTCTTTTAATTACTTAAACGGAGTTTGCTCGTTCATGTTGTGCAGGTTGTGGGAGTTAGCGCAAAAGCGTATTGGAAATATAAACTGGTCACTCCGTTGGCCCTGCTCTCTCTGTTCTGCAGGATAACACAACACTCTGCAGTGCTGTCACAATAACAGTTGTCACTTTTTGAAAAAGTGAGCTGTTGTTTCATTGCACATGAAACCTCTGGCAACAGAAACATAAAATACTCCATATGCACTCACAGGAAGGCAGCCACACACCCACTGCATATTTTCAATTAAACTCGGACATAATATTTGACGATGATGTTTGAGTTTGGGCACAAAAATACATCCCACCCTATAGTGCTCAAATACACACACACTGACATCAAACACAGCATTCCTCCAGTGACTGGATGAGAGACAGACAGACATACAGAGAGAGAGAGACAGACAGACAGAGAGCGAGACAGAGAGCGAGAGAGACAAACAGACAGACAGACAGACAGACAGCGAGAGAGAGAGTGTGAGAGAGAGGGGGAGAGAGAGGGAAAGAGGGGGAGAGAGAGAGAGCTAACACGAGAGAGAATGAAAGCGAAAGACTAAAAAGGAGATGGAGAAAGTGAATAAATAGACAGATAAACCAAAGTATAAATAGATAGAGAGAGAGAGAGAGAGAGAGAGAGAGAGAGAGAGAGAGAGAGAGAGAGAGAGAGAGAGAAGGCAATGACAGACATAAAGAAAAAGCGAGAGAGAGAAAAAGAGAGAGAGAGGCTACATTCTAGCCTGAAGCGCAGCTGTTTGCCTTTAGTTCTGGCCAAACACACAGTTGAAAGTGCTTAGCTGCATCGCCTCTGCCAAAGTCATCACTCAGTGGTGAAACATGGACAAGGCTCTCATTTGGCCCTGTTGTTATTGCTGTAAGACCCTGTCTCTCTCTGAGCCCCACACAGAGGTACGCTGAGTATTAGTATACATATGTACCTGTGTATACTTCTATACTCATAGTCCTGCACACACTCATATGCAACTGTAAGCCCTCTGCTGCAAAGCCATGCCTCGCATCTCATCCTGCATGGACCTGTACGCACAAAGGTAATGATGATGACTTTGATCGACCCTCTTTTTAAAGGGACAAATCAACTGTGATATGCATTTCACATTACGAGATGATGTCTACGTTAAAATACAAAAGGAGAGACTACGGTTACGGGTCTTAACCGGTCATATGGAAAAGCTCTGCTGCAAAGACTTTGAGGTTTGATGACTTTGGTGGTCTCATAAGATGATCAGTGGTCAAGTTTCTACATCCTTATTGAAAAATAAGGCGCCGTTTGCATTCTCGGTGAGCATTTTCCTCACAGACGTCACAGGATGATCACAATACTGAGCCGTTTATTGTGTCTAGTTCTTCCAATTGTGTTCATGTCCATGACATAAAGGTGTTAGTTATATCTGCTGACTTGTAGATGATGTTTTTTAGCTGCATTTGATTGTGCATTGGAAAGTTTGTTAACCAATGTAATGTGGTAATTTAATGGATTTTTTTTTCCTTACAGGGATCGTGTACAGAAAGAATATTGATCTCAAAAGAGAGATAAGTTGCTTTGTACGGGAATTAACTAATAACTGTTTTCCATTTGCAGTTCCAGAGCAGGTAAAACATGATATATATATATATATATATATATATATATATATATATATATATATATAAAAGCATCCAACCTGAACCCGCCAGCTTATAAATACATGTATAGTATACTCCCTCACACACACACACACACACACACACACACACTTGACAAATGCAAGCGTGTATGCATGCACCTAGCCAGAGACAAAATAAATAATTAAGGTAGGCAAAAAGTTTATCAAATTGTGTTTAACCATTGTAATTTTTGACTTGTTTCTTGTATACCACCAAACACACACTTAATTCACAAATTTCACCTTTGCCTTAAACAAATGTGCATTGCACTCTAACAACTAAAGACACACAAACACACATACACACACACATACATATGCACGCTGACACATCATACACAGAAATGCAACCATGCATGTTTGCATGTGGGCACATACAGCCACACACTTAGACAAACATTCACAAACATATTTACATGTTCACACAGCTACACACAATACACCGACACGTGCGCACACTCAAACACAAGGGGTGGAAGGCGTTTGTGTAATTTCCTGTTTAGAGTGCTGTTTAGGGTTATGCTCCATGTAGCACGGAAAGTGTTAAGGAACAGGGAAACTTTAGCCCCAAAAAGAGCTGGAAATCTGATTAGTAACCCCCTTTCATCTGCCATAAATCTGCCATCTGGCACCAGCACAATCAATAAAGATCGGACTTTATATGACACACTGGCTGGACAGATCGGGGGGGGGGGGTGGAAGAGTGTGTTTATATGTATGCGTACCTCCTTTGAGGCAAAGCCACACTTCACACACACACACACACACACACACACACACAAGTTCTCTCACACACATTCACATATAGTGAGCCAAGCCAGTTGTGCTCTTGTACATGGCTCATCACACAAATACTCACACATACAATCTTTCATGGACAGAAATACCCAGAGGCACTCACATCAAGACACACACACACACACACACACACACACACACACACACACACACACACACACACAACTTGCCAAAACCAGACCGTGTATTGAGTTACCTTACAGACAGGGTAAATATCACGATTAAATTACCACACATGGCTGACTTGTGTTTGTTCTGAGTTTGAATAAGAGAAGACCAATGCCTGTGTGTGTTGGTGTGGGAGAAAACAAGTTTTCTCCATCAATGTGTGTGTGTGTGTGTGCGTGTGCGTGTGTGCTAATGCTAACGTGTGTGTTTTGTCATACAGTATAAGGGATGAGGTACATTTGAGAGTCCAGACCGAGTTGGTCTCTGAACTTTTCCCATTCAGGGACTCCAGCTCAGTGCTAACCAACTGTCCACATAAAAGACCAGTAATATATGGAGATTTAACGAGCGCAGTACCAACGAGACACTCCTAAACAGGGGCAGGGAGCCTAAGAAAAGCAAGCAAAGTCCAATAAAGACTGTATTTCCAGGCCTCAAACTCCTCAGGACTATGAGACATACCAGTGACAGCTCTCAGTTCAGTTTGCAAAGCCCTGTGGTAAATTCCCCGGGCCAGGAAGAAAATCCTATTTAATTTTACGAGATCTGTTGGCTTCTAAAATCCACCGTGATATTTTGGTTCACTGGACCATTCCCTGAAGTGTGAGGCAGGAGGACGCCTCGGCCAGTGGCAGAGCAGAACGCCTACTGTACTTCAGTGGAAAACATTACAAAAATAAACAAGTATGTAAAGTGAAGAATGCATGAAGCTATAATAGATAAATAAAGCATGTTCGTTCTACACTCACCAGCTCACAAGCCAGTGCTCCAGAGCCATCTCCAGCTAGTTTTTCTCTTTTATAATAATCTGCTCATTTGAAGATACATTTATTTCAAAGTGTGTAATGTACTTTTTTTCAACCCTATTTGTTAAGTGTTCTCTCTCTCTCTCTCTCTCTCTCTCTCTCTCTCTCTCTCTCTCTCTCTCTCTCTCTCTCTCTCTCTCTCAGTTTCATCCAGGATGTTGTTTCTGTTGTTCTGCAACAGAAATGGACATACTATCTGCATGCTCCTTGATCAAACATTGAGACTAAACACTTGCAGACATACCGCGATGGATCAAAACAAAACTTCCTCACAGTAAACACGTTTTATTTGGTTCAGTTTCTCCTGCAAAGAAATTAGTTTCAAATTACATCCTGAAGCTGTAAATGACACCCCTGCAACAGCTCAACACTTAAAAAAAAAAAAAAGACTAGTTTCAGAAACTTCTGGTGCAAATTCAGTTATATAGTGTGCTACGTTAACCACTGTACGTGTGTTAATTAGCAAGGCCCCCCTTCGTTAGTGTTGCATCATTTGAGTACGACACCAACAAATGACCTGATGGAGTCCCAGAGTCAGTGCTGTCTAAAACACAACGCTAATCCATCACATCATCAGAGAGGCAGTCAAGTCGCTCACGACACAGTTTGCTTTCCATGTTGAAGGGCTTTCCTCTCTCCTCCATAACACCTGAGATATTCATGCTATGTCTATAACGCATAACGGACGTGCAAGGCAGGGAGGCTCACACACACACACACATACACACACGCGCGCGCGCACATGCGCGCACACACCACAGCATCAAAATACTTTCCCTCCACCTCCATCGCTCTTTCCGTTTCATTTATTACACCTGAACGGCGATATTGAGGGTAATCCTATTTGCAGCAGGGACCCTGGCTATAAGTTATCCACAGGGCCGGTGGAATGATGAATACATTTCAATCTCTCCTCTCCTCTGGTATACCTCTCTAGTTTCGAAGAGCACCGCTATATGCCAGAATATCAATCTTATTGCATATCCAGAGAGATCCATCATAAAAAACCCTTTCCCAAGACGTTTATGCAGTAGAAACCATTGTTAAAGTTCCCCAGCGCAACTTATGGGAGCAGGGGGGGGGGGGTTTGTGTGTTTTTTTATCTCTCTCTCTCTATTGCATAGGAGAGGAGGGTTACATCACTGTTCTAAGATATAGGAATTGGGAGGAAAAAAAGAAAGCTGAAATTGTCAATGTCCTGTCCAAGAACAGAGAGACGTAGCTCTCTGACTTTGGGGGATAAATACATCTCTATTATGAGCTGTACAAAGTGTATCTTAAAAAAAAAACACATTGTTTTTTTGCAAGGTCACACAATGGATCTATAACACGAAGCATGAGATGTGAAAAATCCAATGTCAAAATGGATTCGGTCCAGCTTTTGACAGATATCCAGGAAATTATTGTTTTACGGCCAACATATGTGGGAGTGATGGTGTGTTAGGGTGTGCGTATGTGTGTGTATGCGAGTGTGAGTGTGTGTGCGAGTACGCCAGTAGGCTTCCAAATATTTCTGATGACGTCTACACACGGATGATGTCTACATGTGAGCATACATGCATATTATATGCATCAAATATATGCAGGTGCTGACCTGCAGGGGTATATGTATGTGTGTGTATATGTGTGTGTAACGTACCTGTATCTCTTATTGTCAACAGGCACTATGTCCATGGCTATGTAGTACTGCTGGTGAGGGTCCAGGCCCACTATCTTTACTCTCATGGCAGGAAACATTCGCCTAAGGGGGAAAACACATTAAGAGAGACACTGATATGTTTGATTCTACCATATTCATGCACCGATGCCTTTTTTTAAACTAACACAGATGGGATAGTGAGGGCTGGAAATGAATGGGATCTCGAGGCTAAAATGACTCCGGAAATGAGTAGAAAAATGTTCAACAGTGGGCTCAAAGGTGCAAACTGTGCCACTAAAAGAGGAGATAATATTGAAAATAAATGCACGTTGTGACATACACTTAACATCTGAGTTAGAACTTCATATCGGTGTTAATTGCCTAAATGAGGGAAATGAATTATTGTAATTGACTCTGTTTACTGCTAAATTGATGTAAGAGCTTTTCTGCCTTTGAAATAAACCTTTTGAATAAATTTCACCACCAATACTGCAAAGCAGTTTGTGAGGTCGCACAAAAAGATTTACTTCTCAGACACCAATTTGTCTGTTTCCATTTACTATACAAATTTAGAATGATGAAGGGAGGTGAAACTGACTGTTGCCCTTCCCTTTAACACAAATTTGAATAATTACTCCTCCTTTTTTTAGGGAAATAATTTGGCAAGGAAAAAAAGCCTCCTAAAATTAGTAAAAATTACCACAAGAAACACCAACCAACCTACATAACACACACACACAAACACACACACACACACACACACAGAGAGATAACAATAATAACAACAACAAAAACAATAATGATGATAATAATAATAATAATGGTGATGATGATAAGCCTTTTTGAAGGTAGGGAAACGATTGCATGGCCTTCTTTGAGAACAAAAATTAATAAAAATACCAGAATATATAGAAAAGGGGATTGCGTCCCTCTTTTGGTAGATATTTGCCTTTACGTTCCTCGGTTGAGGTAAACCTGCATTTAACTGGAGAGGACAGGAGACATTATAATTTTCCGGCCCCAAGTTCCACATTTGTCAAGTTTGAGGAAACTTCCCACTGACTGTGTATTTCAACATGATTCATAGCCGTCAGAGCGCGCAGTAAACGACTCTGAGCAGAGACTCAGAGACGTGACAGGTGACCTAATGACGTCACGTCCGAGTGCCTCCGCTCTACGCAAGCAGCCGTCAAAGCGTCGGGCCGAACAACGCCCCTTAGCTGTGACATGATTACAATACACCACGACCCGGAGGGAGCTGTTGCTTTTATAAAAAGGTTACCAAGCATGGCAATATGAGAGGCCTTTTTTACTAACGTGTTCATAAAGCATTCTTCTTATAAAGAAACGGGCCCTCCTGGCTACCTGCAAGCGGCTGCTAGGCAACGCGGAGTGATACTGAATTGTGTAAAGGAAGCAGACGTCCAAGCCGTTGTATACGGTTATTATACCCACGGCTAACAACCAATCAGATTGCTTGATTTGAGCTATCCGTTTTATAAGCAGCACCAACTCACCACGTTTCTTCACTATAAACCGTCTCCGCCGTCTGAACAGACAAAGTGTTAAGTGGTGGTTTTTATACTGAAGGTGTTTTCTACGCTGAGCAAAAGCGGGTTTTGAGAGTGGCTGCTTCTTAATACACCGCGATCTGTGCGTCCTGACTAACTTTAATGTTGCAGCCGTTATTAGATAGCTGCTGGATACGATCGCGCTATAACAACACTTAAATCATGAATTGTAAAAGGTGTTGATAATATTTGCACCCGAGAAAAAAGTTAGCATTTCGTTTTTTGTTTTTTTTGACAAAACTGAAACTATGTATAACACATGAGCCTTTTTCTCTGGGAAATATGCTGCTGCTGCTGCTGCCTGCGCTAATTTCGCCCAAACCACACGAAAACTAGCTGGAAAGAGGAAAAGAAGGCGCTCATATTAAATAATGGTCTGTGTACGGAGAGAGAGCGAGAGAAAGAGAGAGAGAGAGACATTATAAGTTAATTCCTCATTTTGCACTTCAAACACGGGATCTTTTTCTTTTTCTTTTTTCTTTTTTTCATTTGAACGTCGTAAATCTGGGCTTTCATAATGAGAAAAAGGGGACTGCTTTCTTACTTCCCCCTTTTTCTTCTGAATTTATAGGGTTGTTATTATAGCAGGCGCATGACATACGTGCGTGTAAGCCTTTACTAGACTTCAACGAAGAATAAATGCTGGTCTATTTATGAGGCGATTACCAATTTAAATCTAATTCATAAAAATAGGCCGTAGAGCGCGAGCAGCTCTAGGAGGTCTGTATCATTGTTTACATTACGAGGGATCCAGAACAGCGAAGGACTTCAAAATAGCTCCGCCTGCATCTCTGAAATGACATGTAGCCCTAAAACCACACATGAATTGATGTCACGTTGCCAAATGGGAAAATAAAGGGATTGCGTTTTAAGTAGTATATATTCCAAGAGAAAATTTAAAAAAAAACAACAAAAAAAAAACAAGTGCTCTTCTAATCTAGGACTAATGGGCAAGAATGTGGCCTCGCAATTTTTTTTGCATTATATTGGTTATAAATCAAAACAAACGTGAATCTCTTGGCCTGTTAAAACTGCAATATATAATGGAAGCTAAAATAATTCTGTATTCTTACAGAATGTGACTCGTGGTGGCCTCTCGCGCACATAGCCTACAGGTCATGGTGGATCAATCTGGTGTATTCATGTTTTTAAGGTCACTTATTAGGATATCGACACTGATCAAGCTGAGCTTGTTGGCTAATCGAACGGATTTTGAACCAAAATAGAAGCCTTACGGGCTCCCCGACCCGACACAAAGGCTGCATTAAGCCATGTTAAAGTCTTTAACCCCGGAATCGTTTAAAATGTAAACCCATAGACTTAATTTTGAGGGGGGGGAAAAAAGAAAAAGATGCTTTTCGCTTGATCGTAAATTCAGACGGGAAATACCTGACGCCCCAGGCGGGGGAAGGAGAAGGGGTCGATCTTGGGAACTGTGTAGGTCAAGTTATATGCTCAGTTTGGGTTGTAATTGTAGGCCCAAAGAGCAAGAAAACCAAAAACATATTTCAAAGAGATTAATTAGAAACAGTTGTTCTCTTTGACATCAGGCACGGAGTACCCTCACGTCATGTAGGTCTGTGGCCTGTGATTGCAGCGCGGCTCTCGCACGTCCAGAGCCCTTACCCTGTGCATGTGTAACACATTAGCACCCCTCAAAAACACAGTGTGCAAGAAGGGTGTGTGTGTGTGTGTGTGTGTGTGTGTGTGTGTGTGTGTGCGCGCGCGCGCGTGTGCGTGCACGTGTGGCTGCGTGTTCGTCTGCGCACGCGCGTCAGGCATATTTTACCAGAAGCGTGCTCGACACACCTCTACGTATATGTCGCGCCTTTTACGAGCATTAACACGAATGTACGTGAAACGCTGTTATTCAGGGAAGGTTTGTTGGCACAGTCGGCGCCGAGTCCGCCTGGGCCACGCGTCCACTGCGAAGCTGCGCGGCAACTCTCCGACCTATTTTCGGCCACCTTAAAAAAAATCAGGAGTTCATATCATGAGCATGAAATATGAGTTACCTTCCGGCCTTGGTGATGATCATCTCGGTGCCAATTTCGTGGAAGCGTTTCCAGAGGTCCGCACATTGCAACTCCACCTGGATCTCCTCCATGGAGGCGGGTGGCGACGGGTCACAGGCGGCGGGGGCCAAGTCAGCGGGCGAACCGAAGGAGCACGACGTCCTCTCGGCTAGACCCTCTCCGTCTGAGCCGGGGCTTGCCTTCGAGTCTGCGAAATTCAACAAGACAATGAAAATGCAGTTCCAAAAACAGTGAAATTAATACGGACTTTATATGCAGGAAACTTGGCACATCACTCCCCCCCCCCCCTATGCCGAATCAAAATCACCTGCAGCCTGCAGCCTATGCGATGGAGAAATGCCCCGTGTTTGACTCACTGCCTCAACTCGTCTTTGGTTTAGCTTTGGTTTCCAAGAGACAATCTGCACAGTTTATCCTATACGGAGATAATGTTCCGACGGTGCTGAGGTTTCAAGCGAGCTTACGCGGATGACATTTTCTCAGAGGGACTCGACAAACCGACGTTTCCTCCGTGTCCTTCTGAGGTGTCTGCTTTTCATTTTGACACGGCACAATTATGGAAACAGGACGAGCTTACACCGTAAACCGCAGAAGATGTTGAAAAGAGCACGTCTCAACAAAACTGCAGCGTTGGCCCCGAAACTGCACAGAAATGATCCGAGTCAGATCAACGTGACGCTTCGGTGGCGCGCGCGCGCCTTTACCTGCACACGCGTAACACACCGGCACGCGCGTAACACACCTGCACATCGTTTTACTACCTACGTCATCGAGCTAAACACAAACCTGTACAGCGTCCAACCGTCGGCAAATTCTTACTTGTATGTTCGTTAGCGCTGGAGCAACAAAAAAAAATCCCCTGTCACACTCTTACACAAACAGATATACACAATTCCTGAAGATGTTAAATTATTTTAGCCGTGTCAGCCGCTACACCCCCGCCCTCCACCCCCCCTCCCTCCCTCCGGGCAAAAAAAAAAAATCTAATAATGTATTATTTATTGAGGGGCCTGACATGAGTAGGTTGACTTGGCAGGCCAGGGCATACAAATATGGTTATGCAAATGCGGAGCTGCTGAGAGACTGGACATCGTCCCGGGCTAAACCACCACGGCGTGCACCCGGCCAAGACTGCTGGAGACACGAGCACGCAGCGGAGAAATGAAGACAGAATGCGGAGCGGGGGGGGGAGTGGGGGGGGGAGACCGCAGAGCCAGAGAAGGGAGATGGGGGCTGACACTTTCCATCATCTTCTTGGGAGTTCTTTTCAGCGAAATGGCAGCCAGTGATGACCCTATAACCCATGTACACTTCACCAACCCCCCCCCCCACAGCCACCACCACCACCACCACCAAGCCCTTATTCACTTTTCACATTTATGCACGGGGTGAACATGCAGATGAACACATGGAGCCCTTATCTATAGGTCTGTTGTTGTTCCTTCTCTCAAAGAAAGACAGAAGAAAGACACTATTTGTCAACTTCAGCTCATCCTATGGCATGGGAGCAGCGGGCAGCCGCAGGGCAGAGCCCAGGGACTGACAGCTCTTGCTGCTATTGCCTCGGTCAGGGGCACCTACAGGAGTATTAACCCTAACATGCATGTCTTTAATGGTGGGACGAAACCGGAGGACCCGGCGGAAACCCATGCAGACACAGAGAGAACATGCAAACTCCAAGATCCTGGGAGGGCCTGGGGTTCGAGCCCAGGACGGCCCAGTGGTTAACACGGACATTCGTGGACACTAACAGTAATGCATAGTTGTTGTACCTATGCACAAGCGAGTACGCGGTGTGTGCACAGTGGTGCAGCTGAAAATGCGAGCCAGCTAATAAGGGGTACACCTTCATGGAGAGAGCCAATGGTGGCTTTCCCAAAGCTATCACGCAACTGGTAGGGATCTCTTTCGATTTATTGCAAATTAAACACAGATTATTTTAACCTTGGAAATTTTTTTGGCAAATCAACCCCCAGACTCCCAAACAGATGTTGGCGCTTGATATTTTTTCTCGCTGAGTCAAAAAAAAAAAGGAATAGAAATAGATAATATTTATGCTGGCCTCAGCAAGCCAGGTTTCTAGAGGGACAGACAGACATGGCTTTGACCAAAAACAACCGGATTAAATTTGATAATTTGACAAGAATGCTCTAGAAATGCCTCTACAAAATGTGTAAATCGGGGCCTAAACTGGAACATTTGGCCAATTAGCCGGTGAGGAAAGTGAGATCCTGCTGAGAGAGGGCGTTCTGGGGTTGGTGCTGTCGTCTCAGGGCCTTGCCTGTCATCAGAGTACAAGACCTGTCCTCTACCACTCACCAATTCACCTCAGAGCATTGCTCACACACACACACACACACACACACACACACACACACACACACACACACACACACACACACACACACACACACACACACACACACACACACACACACACACAATTATACACAAAAGATCAAACTCCCCCCCACACACACACCTCGCAGCTACGCGTGAGACGTACAGACATAAACATACACATGCATATATCACCAGAGAGCTACCACAGCACCGCCAGTTGGAGTCCAACTCAACACATGCATGCAGGCACGCAAACACACTACTGGATAGACACCACCACACCCATGTTGCATACACACACACGCGCGCAACTGACATTGTAGCTTTCTCTCTGCTACAGTTTTCAATCTGCCAAATAGGCCCCGAGCCACTCTACACCCAAAGCTACCATGTTTGAGGTTAGGACCGCAACAACTTTTATTTGGGTGCATTTTAATGCATACATTATATATGTATATATATACATACACACACACACTATATATACACGTATATGTGTGTGCGCGCGTGCGTGCGCGCGTGTTTACAAGTGCGTGTGCGCCGTTGCCTGCGCGTGTTTGAGTGATGCGGTTCGAGAGCAGCGGTCATCATGGCTGAGGTAAATCCATTTCTAACGGGGGGGGGGGGCGATCGTTTCACAAAACTATACAGTGTGCAGGAACCTAAAGGTCTGACGGCGCAACAAACCAGAATTGCAGATATTTCCTCCGTTTAACTTTCAGTTGACTTTTTTCTGCGTCAGCTAGATATGAAGCGACAGTTATTGATGACTGAAAAAATTGTCCACTCAGCAGAGAACTGCCCCCACATCTGCTGTGGTAAGTTTTCGCGCGCGCGCGCGCACGCGCTTTATCTTGTGGTTAAAGGCTCCCAGTCGGCTTATGCCAAGCCTAATTAAGTAGAGGTGAACATCCATTACACACCACTAATAAGTCTGAATTTAATCAAGTCAATATCTCGCCGTTGTCCCCCTTTCCCCCGTGCACATCTGGCTCAGAGTAAGTTAAAGAGGCAATCAGGGATCCGAAAACTTTCTAAACAGGACACTGACAAAGTGTACCTTTCCAACAAAAAGCCGAATGCTTGGAAGGCATTTACGGAAAGAGATGCCTTTAATTAGGGTTTTGTTTTCTTTACCCAGGAGGAAGGAGTTGGGCCTGTACATCCACGTCGTTATATGCTGCTCTGAAATCCCTCTAATGAACGACATTCACGAACGGGAGATGCATTTAATGACGTTGTAACAGAATTTTTAAGTGGGCAGTACAAATCTGTCAACCATGAAATTGCTGAGTAACCTAAGCCACATTGAGCGACCACCTGTTTCCGATGTGAACTGATTGAGACCCGGGCAAGAAGGAAGCAATAAAATATATAATCCCGCTCGTACGATGCGTTCATGTCTCTATCATCTCTCCTATCTCTGCAACGAGCCATGCTAAAACATGGACTCGCCGATACCAGGCTGCCATGGAGCTGGGCTCAGTACAATGGCTGCAGACGGATATCTTAAAAGTCCGCTGGCACAAGCGAGCCAACACGAAATGTGCACAACGAAATGCAAAGAGGAAAATAACACCGTATGCAATACCACGAATATCACTAATCTGATGCATGGCTTTTTTTTTTAAGATTATTTTATTTCATTGCATTGCGCAATGTCAAATGTCTTCCTACATGTGGGAGCGTGAGTTTCATTATCCGTAGCCAATTTAAAAACAGGATAATTGCTATAGACGCGTTAATTATAGGTTAAACCTGAAGAAAATGTGCATTGTCCGTTTTGTCTTGCAAATAAAAAATAACACTATCAACACTCTCGCTCTCTTTCTCTCTCTTAATCACACACGCGTGCACACGCACGCGCACACACACTCTCTCTCTCTCTCTCTCTCTCTCTCACACACACACACACACACACAATGCGTGCCTAAATGCTGCATTTATTAGAAAAATTTATAAAATTTTATAAAATGTGCACGAATTTTCTACTATAAAAAAAATTCTAGTAGTACAAGTGACGAGTTCAGACCAATTTATGTTCCCTTTCTCTCAGGCCTTCCTTTTGCCCATTTAATTACTCCCCGGGCCTGGACTTTAAGGCTAATAAAGATGTTATATGAGCAGTCAGGTTAAAACCTCGCAATTGAGTGAAAAAAAATTCGCTCAGTAAAGAATTCTTCAAACCACATAATCTGACCACAGAGACCCTCTGTTCTCCGCGGCCGCCGGCCGGTCGACTGGTCCACAGCGGTTTAGGATGTGCGTGTGACTGCGCCAGCAAACCAGCTCCTAATAGGATGGACCTGTGACACCGAAGGGAAGCGGGCTTTCCAGCGACGAGGACCGCAGCAGGTCGTAACTGGCCTTCAGTAACCGCCTCGCCGTGCTGATGTATACCAAGAGCAGTTACAGTCTTGTTTGAGGAAAGGTCAGACTGTGACCTTTCGCGCGGAAAGCCAGCACGACTTAAAAAAAGTTTCTCAAACTGCAGGTCGAGGGGAGGGGGGGGGGTCAGACTCAAAAACCCTGCAGAATTAGTTATAGTGAAACAGTATATCCTCCCCTTATTTTCTATTTCTGCAACATGTCGCCAAGTAGCTGACACAGCTTCCAAGCGAATAAAATAATATCGTGTGGCAAATGGACGCGGGGATGGAAAACGAAGGCCTGCCCACGCGGACTTAATATTATATAAATGTCAGAGGAAGAGTTAAACTGAGGTCGCGCTCGCTCTTCGCTCGGGCCCAATTCTCCGTCATCACTTCAGAAAAAAACACACAAAAAAACAATCCTTACAAATACGAAAAAAAAAGTTTACGTGAAAAATGACGCATAAAGGGTGCTTGTATGAATTTAGAGAGGTCCAATCGGAAGTGACCTTAAGAAACTGGTTGTACCTACGGCACGCTCCTCCGCACGTCGAGAGCTCCTGTATTCCCTTTACTTCCAGCCCTGCTCAGGAAACACCAGCAAGCATCTCAAGGCTGCGCCGTCAGATGCTTGAGAAAAGTCAGCCGACGAACGACAAGCCAAATATTTGACTTTGGTATTTAATTCAAAGTCCCGTCTATTTTTTCTAAATTACCGCTTGTAGGCCTATATGTCCTTGTATATAATAATTCAACAAACCTCTAAACAAGGTCATAAAATATATGTACTTACTGTACTATAGTATTTTGGCCGATGGGGGGGGGGAATGGTAGTCTGTAAAACACTTGCAAAGAGACGTTGCCATAAGAGCCTCTGTTTCAGAGTTGTAATATACTGTCATATGTGAGTTTGCATGTGGTAGCGATGCAATAGGTTTATAAAACGCTGTGTAGGCCATGTGCACTGCATGCACAGTGAAAACTGTACCTACTTCCAATTTTGCTGAGCTCTTTTTATCGCTTTTTCAGCCCTGGCAAATGCTCTCTAACCACTTTAGGATTACGTGCATTTCTGGAAATTCTCCCTTTTCCTCTGACTGCAGAAATTCCCCCGTATATTTCACCAGATATTAGTGAGCCCGACTAAAACGCAATCCGGTATTATGGAAAAAAATCAGAATGGTGTCACGCTTAGGCCTTTAACCAACTTGTTGATCCTTTCAACTGCAAGTATGCACACCTTTTTTAGAAATAATAATTTCTCCAAAATAGCACTTTTCTATGAAGGAAAAAGCTTTCAGTGATAGTTGTCAATGGTTCTAGCAGTGTGCTAGTATACCTGGAAATTGCACAGGTATGACGCAAGAGGGATGCTTTAACTGCGCGAGCTATGGCTGTATAGGCACCTACTTCATTTTAGCAATGGAGAATAGAGTCAGAAATTACCATAGCAAGTATTGGGTTTTTTTCACCTTGACGGCGAAACTTATTAGATTACGCAATATATTTAACATTATGCCTCTACAGGCCTTCCTTGAAGGCCGAAAGCCAAAATTGTGTTGCTTGCGAGTAATCCCCATGGACTATCAACGCACTCTCAGTCAAAAAACATACGATTTTTTTCAACATCCATTTAAAGTGATCCAAACTGTCAAATTCAGTATTTCAAGCATGCAACCTACATAAGTACAATCCACGTGTCTTGAATCATAACATGGCTATATACATTCGAGACCCGTGATGTGAAATTTTTAGGGGCATGGTTTGCGAACTGACCCGGGTCGATATCCAGACAATGCGCCGGGTCCTCGCCGTCTCCCAATTGTCCGTTGCTGGCGAGGCTTTCCATAGACAACTCCAGCTCCTTCTCCTCCCAGCCCCGGAGCTTTCTCTTCTTGTTGGAGCCGATAAGGGCTTCCACGGAAAAAGCGTGCGCTCTCGAGCTCAGAGCCGCGGCCGATCGCCTCCTGTCACTCATTTCTCTCGCGGCAAAATCCACCCGAAGGCAAAGCCAAAAACTCCGTCCACGCAGCAAGCAAGCACAAAAAAAAACAAAAACAAAAAAACAAACAAAAAAGAAGGGGGGGAAAAATGCGCACGTCAATGTTAACAATGGGGCGAAACTCACCAAAGTGACCACAGTAATCCCAACTATGACAAGCAACGTCGCTTCAAACTTCTCGGTTTAGAGTAGTGTGCCATCTCGGTGGCGAGCGAAACGGCTCGATGAGACGATTGTTTCAGACGCTGGTCGTCGCTTTTTGTGTGTGTACATGTGTATATGTATGTGTGTATGTGTGTATGTGTATGTGTGTGTGTGTGTGGGTCTGGCGGTCCTGCTTCCTCTGCCTCTGTCTTTTTCTCTTTCTGTCGCTCGGACTCGTCTCTGATTGATACTCACTTCTGGAGAACTCCCCCCACCCCATCCCCCCACACCCCACCCCCCACCCCCCACCCTTGCGCGGCGCGGAGGGCGGCCCCTCTTGTTCGCTGTCAAAACTTTTTTGCGTCCAATGAGCAGCCGGGAACGAGAGCGAGCCAAAATGTGTCATCCAATGGCAGGAATGGGACGCAGCGCGACTTCAGAGGAGGGGAAACCCTTAACCGGACGGAGGGACTGGCCATTAAAATGAGCTGCCTCGACCGTGTGGAAAAATGCTGGAGCGCTTATCGTTTGATTGATTATTCCCCTGACATGTAACGCAAAGTGACCTTCAAGTGTTGCTTATTTCAAGAAACTATTCATATACAGCTGTTTTTTGGGTTTTTTTTGTTTAAATATCAAGTTATCTGTCAATATCCATTTGTTGATTAAAGAATATTTCTACCCTCCAAGACCTGTTGCTGGGGTATTTTATGGAGTCATGTTTGATTATTATGCTTGGAGCACGCCACGCAGAATAGTAGTCAAGGCCGACGCGGGGGCACATTTATTCATTTTTATTGAGAAGGTTTATGACACTGTAGGCGAAATACCCAACGATAATTTCATTATTATCTTTTACATCAGGTAAACGCTGCGAGTTGCATCATCGCTACCAAAGATTTGGGAAAGTCCATCACAACGTTAATTAGCTCATAGTGTCGGCCACCATCTGAAAAGACAAGCCAAGGCATGGAGGCGTGCGGCAGGTGGTCGGATCTCCGATCACGCCAGATTATTTAGTGGTAGGGTGGGAAAGGGGACACGGACACTTGTCATTTGGCGGGGCACATAGCCGAGTTCTCGCCGACTCAGCGAGCTCCCATTGGCTCTGCAGGTGCGTCAGTACAGGTCACATTATGGTACATTTTGTGGAGCACGGCTTCACCGTTCGTGTTTAGGGGAGACTTATCCGTACCGAGTTACGGACAAACGCTTTATTAGAAACAAAAAAACTGCCCCGTTGCCCCCCCCCCTCCCCATATCATACTTAGCCTGTTTATTAGGGATATTTTACTTCTTTTTTCCCCATAATAACTCCTACAATATTACCAATACACTACTAATAGGCTATAGCAAAACAAAACGACTTCAACATGAATTTCTAGTTTTCTATTATTATTCATCTCGGTAGCATCTCGATATTTGATCTGTTTGGCAGAACAATAAATTAGACTAACCAGGCAATGGATCGTTAACACGTAAAGCTCCCCGAATGAAAAGTTACGTTTTACATTGTAACACGTATAACAACATACGTAATTCATGTTAGGGCAAAAGTAATAAATAAAATATATGTGTCGGTGATGCTTTTTGTTGGGTTTATTCTAATTGTTGACGTTGTGCTCAAAAATATACTAATTATTAAAGCATAGAGGCCTTATGATAGATGCGAGCGCCTGCTCCTCAGTTGGCTTACGTGCATACAGCAAATGTCATGTATGGTTTTAATTAACTATGACTGATGACGTTCTTTGCTGTAATTATGATTGTCTCTCCTGCTTGACAACAACCGTCAGGCAACAAAAAAAAAATAACTGACGAATTTATTGCCAGATTAATGTGATTTGTTATAGGCCATAAAAATGTGTCGTCCAGCGAAATGGCAATCATGGTCCCCCCCCCCAAAAATAAAATAAATAAAAACGAAAAGTTTTCAGAGGTGCATGGAAGACGATGTTGGTCTATGGGAGGATGGAGGATGGGGCTTTATGGATAATGCTGTGTCCACATTTGGCCTCATCTTCTGCAAATAAGTGAAGAATGGCGTGCAAGACTTCTTTTTTTGTTGTTGTCAACATATCACGAAACGAAGGAATAATAAGTGATGTGTTTAGCAATAAAACCCACAGAGGGGTTTGTTTTTCCTTACAAAACGCTGCAGATCTGATTAGACTAGAGACTGCAGCAAGACGGCCTGATAGAAATGTGTCTTGGCTTAAACTGTTGTCACGACAGAATAAATGGTAGTTCACCCTGGATATTCCGGAGGGTGGGGATACGGCAAAGAAACACAATAAACTCCGGCGATAAAACCTAAAACCAAGCGTTTGCCACTCAAATCCATTCCGATTCGAAGTCGAGCGGCCCTCTCAGCTTAAGCCGCACGCGGGTGTATCTGGGCAGGCCGCGTGCGGTTTCGTTGGGACTGGCCAATCCTCAACGTGATATGTCATTCACGTGCGCAGATTCACAACCTTTAAATCCCATTTAAAGATCTAATTTGTACAATAATACAATTAGATTTTAGAAATATTTTTGTGAAATTGTTAAATTAATTATTATTATTATTATTATCATTATCATTATCATTATTTCTTTGTGTCCAGAAAAAGGCTTTTTGTGGTATGCCGTATAGGCCTAATTGTTTCAAAGACACTATGGCTATGTGAAAATAATGTTTTGTTTTGTTTCGTTTTTGCATTATTCGCGTTTCTCCTGCGTGTATTTTGTATATCAGCGAAGTTGTTTCTGTAGCTAAACGTGTGCGGATAGCGGGTGGAAACAGTCAAACGCACCGTTAACATTCAATTAGGAATGAGGAAGCCCTTGACCCGCTGACCCGAGGGAATGAAACGTTGTAAACCATTGAAAATGACGACGCTTGGGTTGTTTTAGCGCTGTTATGAGAGGCAGAGGTCCGCCGTGGCCGAAGGAGAGAGATGCGGCCGAGTCGTCACAAGCAGCTCGTTTCGGAGCTGTGGGCGGGGGGCGACATGAAGGCAAACAGTCCCGTGTCTTGATAAAACCATCATACCCTACTGGCGCTCCACACATTATCATTTCTGTTATTCTCCGGGATCAAGGGTCATTTGGGTTGGCGCTAGGCTTTAATGAATAGCAATACTGACAAAGCTCACAGATCTACTCTTACTTTAAGTCTATACGTTTTGCTGGCGCATGCTTATTTTCTGAACCATTTTGTGTGTGTGTGTGTGTGTGTGTGTGTGTGTGTGTGTGTGTGTGTGTGTGTGTGTGCGCGCGCGCGTGTGTGTGTGTGTTTCCAAAGGGAAAATAATACAATACTAATTCAATCCAGACGGAGTCAGATCAGACATGGTGCACCGGCGATTATTTGTCGTCATGTGCTCGACTAGTTCTACTTTGAATCAGCCAAGAGATTAAATAGAGGGGGGGGGGTGGATTTGAAAGTCAGGCAGATTCAGCATTTAGTCACCAAGTATAGATATTTCCAACAATTCGCACAATATTCACCAATATGTATGTGCAGCCTGCGGCCGACGCGTCCAATCTATTTATCCACCAATCGATAACCTATACGTTATGAATGTAGCGATTAGCGTTATTCAGTCATAAGTACCAGTTTCACACAAAATATGATCGCGATCCAATTCGAGTTCTGCCATTTTTCTTGACGCCGCGAAACGCAGCTAGTACACGCAGTCAATTTGACGTTTTTTAAATAATGATAAAAAAAAACGCGCCCGGCTCTCCACCTGCCAACAAAATGAAATGAAATAAATCTAACACTCCATTACACTGGAAGCGAGGCTCGGCTAGCTTACACATGGAGCCGATAAAAGGGTTTCAGATCCCTCTGAAGTGGAGAGGAGCTGGAGGTGTGGGAATTGTCTTTTAGCCCCACGGATATTGCATATAGGACTTGTATATCCTCCCTCGGCGATGGCGGGACAAAGGCAGCGCCTTCCCGCGGAGATCACCGCGGCTTAATCTCATCATCCGCACGAGGCGACTGACGCGTTTCCTAGGCAACTCGTATGTGACAAGATATAGGTAGTTATGCCTCGACGGACCGTAAATTACAAACCTTGACGCTACTTAGTTGTCCCGAGATCCAAAAAAAAAAACCTGTCTGTTACGTTTAGGGTCATATCGCGGTTCTGGAGGATTTTGAGGGCTTAAGTTTACAAGTTACTATTAAATAACGATGTAGGCCTAAAATGTACACGAGGTGCGTAATTCCGTAATTAGGATCCATACATCAGCCCCTTTCACCCCCCCATCCAAACAGAACTGTAGCTATTTCCATTTAAAACGACTTACTTTTTTTCTTCTTCCCCAAGTTGTATTATGACTCTCGTTAAAACATTTAAACTAAGCCCATAAAACGGTTTAGTTACCTACAGGTTCGCTTTAATTTTATACTTTTGTAAAATTAGTGTTGTCTAATTCAGCCAGGAGAGGGGAAAAGAGGTATTCCTTATAGGCTATCGAATTGAATTGACGTGACGCTGCGGTCCTAATAAGCCGGGATGTTTTATTGCCTGGAGTTATAGGCTATATTTTCTGTCAGCTGCTTTTGCCACCATAAATATTGCAAAGGGGAAATAAACTGTGTTTGGATACGACCGGACAAGTCGGTTCCCAGGTAAACACGGCCATGGAAAAATCCCACTTGTGTCCAGATCCCAGCGGTGGATTCGCTTCATTCCCGGGGTGGGAAATAGGAGCAGAGGCGGCGGGGGACCACAACCGGCAGACGATGGTGAAAATATCATCCCAAAATAATATCCCAGATGAGTACATGTATGTGTGTATGTATGTGTTCAATGTAGGGGCAGTGTATTTAAAAAAAAAGGTCCTGCATGCGTTTAAGTATTAGTTGGTAGTCTATGTGTAAGTATGCGTATGAACGCACGCATCCACTTCGCAAGTGTGCATGTTGGCCTGTGATTGTTTCTGTAATTGTACAGCGACCACTGGTGTGACCATGTATGTGCGTTTGCTCTTAAAGTGTCAACTTGTGAATATGTGTGCGCATAAAGTTTGAGTATGTGTGCAAAACTTGCGATTGTATATGAACAGTGTGTGTGTATGTGTGCGTGTGTGTGTGTACAAGTGATGCTGTGAGGTGAAGGTGTCATTCTGTGTTTCATTACTTTTCTATGGACCAGAACTCACAACTAGAGAACGCTTTGCTACTGCTACTGGAACCTCAATAGATCCCTAATAAACAGCCCACCGATGATGGGGAGGGAAAAGGTTATGTGCGTATGTGTAAGAGAGCGAGAGAAAACAAGGAAAACAAACCTTTGGCAGAAAAAAAGTTATTCAGAAAGTCAGCCAGGTTTCATTTAACTTAGTAAACATATCAACGTACTCATTTTATTTTTGCACAATTGGAATTTTAACATTTAACATTTCCGGCAATATGACACATCAAGAGCAATATATACAAGCCGACGTGATGAAACACCAGTTGTTTCCTGGACTTTTACCCACTGGACAGCACTTAACATCTCTCATAAGTCTTCGCCGTCATATTCTGAAGTCTTTCCCGGTCTGTCACCTTGGTGAAGGCCGTGATACATGAGGGACACATGCGGCGATGCTACAGCTGCACTAAAGGTCATTCTGTCTATGATAAAGCTCGGCAGAGGCAGTTGGGACTACATCAGTGTCGATATTTTAACCATGAGTGTCGATGATTTTTTGATGAGTTGTAACCCATGTTGTTCACTGGTATGTGTACGGTGCTGCGTTCGGCGGGCTTTCTACGCAACATTTAGCCGACTGAATTTCCCTGAGCAAAATACACGGCACCATGATGTCACAACATCTGAAATAAATACACCCCTGCACAATGCCCCGCTAAGGCAAACGCCCGTTACACCGTTTTGGATCCTTAAAAAAGGTCAGAGATCGCGACGAGGGTGTGGATTTTGTATCAATAAACATTTCGGCCCACCTCTCTGCTGGCAACACTTTTGTTGAGATGTGGGAGAAACTCTACAGTCGTTTTCAGAATTATTACTCATGCTTTTCAGGGTAATTTATATTTGGTTGCTTTACGCTTTTCAACTCGTCGAGAGACAAATCTGCCGGGCAACATCTAGCGTTTATGTTTCGTGAAAGGACTCCAAACTGTGGGAGACGACGCTGTCCAACATGGCGCTGATTCCAAACCAAAATAAACCAACCAACCAAAATGAAACAAAACTCTGAACATGAACAATGAACGGTTAGAAAAGGAAAAGTGTGCAGCATTTTTTGTTTTGTTTTTTTGGTCAAAACGGTGTCATTTCTTGTCAAATGAATGCTGATAAAAGTGTCAAGTAACCAAGTATGAATTAACATTATCTGCTCCTCGGCTTTGCTAGAAGGCGGTAGACCCCTTTCAGAAAACTGTCTGGCTGTCACGCAGATTAGGAGAGGCCCTATTGTCAAAAGTACCAGACCAGGGAGAGCACTTTCCAAAGTGCAGTCGGCATCATTCACGGACTGAGTAGGGAGGCTATCCAATTCCCCAAATCCTCTGCCAGTTTCAGGAGAAGCCGACTCGCTGGCGGACCTCTCGGAGGACCGGGGCGGCCAGTTCCCGAGCCCTGTGCGCCCCCCGAGCCAGGACTGCCTCCAGGTGTCCCCGGTCCGCCCTCAGCCTCTCCATTTCCTCCCTGACGGGCGTGAGCCTCTGGATCACAGCCTCTGCCACCAGCTGCTTGTAGGCCCCCGTGTCCAGCCCCTGGGCCTGGGACAGCGCCTCCTCCACGCTGACCATCGCCATGCTAGCATGGATGCTCACCAGATTGGACACACCCGGTCGCATCTCGGGGTCAAAGGTGACCTCAGAGGTGAAGTCAGTGACGGCCCGGCGGATCTTCAAAGCGATGTTGTCGGGTGAGTCGGTGAGGTTGATCGTGGCCATGCTCTGGGGGTCGGACTTGGACATCTTGGAAAAAGGGTCGCGGAGAGATTTGACCTTTCGTGTGGAGCCTGTGAAAATAGAATGAAGTGAGTATTCCTGTAAATATTACATAAAATATAATACAAATAAAATACGGAAGGATTTAAGCCTAGAGTAGATTTAGGCTTCATTGTCATAAAACAAATCTTTAAAACCGTTTGCCCGGTAGCCAAAATTCCTGTCCTGTGAGAATGACATACTAAATCACAGCTGTCGTAATTAAAAAAATGTCCTTGTTCTAGCGTTAAAAAAAAAATCAGAAATGTTCAATATTATTTTATGCATGCAGATCTTACATATTTGTGAATTGTATTTTTGTTTTGTTTTTTTGCACTAGGTACAGATAGATAACCCCCCCCCACAATTCCTTACTTAGCTGCAAATGAGATGTTGAGATATTTCCATGATCTTCCACAACAGATATAAAAAGACCTTTCTTTGGTGATGCTATATGTTCTCAGATTTGCTTTATTTTTAATGATGCGTTCGTGTTCTTGTATCTTAATGCTGCCTACCACCAAGACAAGTTCCTGGTAATGTGTAAACTTAGCTGGTCGATAAACTTGAACTTAAGTTTTCAGCCCCAGCTCACATTGTGCTCCACAACTTGAGGCAACAGGTTGTGACCGCCGGCGGGCTGCAATCTCTCACACGTTATGTCACTGGTGGAGTCGCTTAATGTGTGATGCCGCAAACTTCCTGGTGCTAAACTGTATAGTTTGTGTCGCAGTGCAAAAAGGAAAAACAACTCTGGTATGTGTGAGCGGTCCAATGAGTAGCAGGCTCAAGCGGTGTGAGGTGACATCAGAGGAAATGAGTTGTCTGGTGCGTTGCTGGTGGAGAGGGGGGGTGGAGATGTCTGTGTATCCCCTCATTCATCAACGCCATCTTTCCACCATCTTGAAAAAACCTCATTTTTTTTTCCATCTCATATGAGCTGTCCACATCCTTCCAACGTTTCCCCCCGTCTCTTCACCACTCTGCATCCTTCATCCTCCATCCTTTTGGCAAATTAATGGGGACGTCTTTGATTGGGTTTCAAAGAGACAGGTTGTGACTGGCAGCTCTCTCTGCCCTGCTCGGCCTTAGTGTTGCGGAGCGACGCCAAGTCGAAATGGAACAACGAAGAGAGTGGTGGTTGGTCTGAGCCAACACTCACACACACGCACACACAAGCACACACACACAAACAGAAGGCCATCTCAGTCTGAAGTTTTATTAATGTTACCAAAATGAATCAACTCTAGTATCATTTTGTTGTTTATATATAAACTTTTTGTTTTTCATATGCACACAGAAACACAAACACACACAGGAGCTAACACACACAGGAGCTAACACACACACACACACACACACACACACACACACACACACACACACACACACACACAAAGAATCTATAGCAAGATGGCTTTAAATGACCTAAAGCCATCTTGTGACCAATAAAATGACCCAAATCACCACTGTTTTTCAGGTGTGCATGCACACATGCATGCACAGATACGCACACACACAAACAAACAAACACACAGAGGGACCCAGGCAGACTCTACCATGTCTGAAGTCATCTTAAGGATATCCCCTCATCCAGTATCACTCCATTATTCAGATTTAAGGGGAAGGGAACAGTTCTTTAATCAAAGCAGCATCACACGCATGACTGGCTACATATTGTGCTTTTATGACACTGATTATTGAGGCCAATGAAACGAGGGGGAGTATCTGAGAGTGGGGGTCCGTAACTCGAACATGCAAGCCATGTGTGAGCGCATCTGGGCAGGCACCATGGTTATATGCCATTTATCAAGTGTGTGTGTGTGTGTGTGCGTGTGTGTGTGTGAAAAAGAGAGGATACATGTGGAAGTTACGCATGAAATGAATGCGTGCACGTTTTTGTTTGTTTGTGTGTGTGTGTGTGTGTGTGTGTGTGTGTGTGTGTGTGTGTGTGTGTGTGTGTGCGAGAGAGTGTGTGTGTACATGTGTTTATTTCTGTGAAAAAGAGGATATGTGTGGAAGTTACACATGAGATGAATGTCTGCATATGTGTGTGTGTGTGTGTGTCTTCTTACTAAGCAAGGCACGTGGCTCAGGAAACAGGTCTCCGTAGCGATGGTTGAAGATCCGAGCCAAGTCCTGAGCGAGCTCAAGGTGCTGGACCTGGTCCTCTCCAACGGGGACATGAGTGGACCTGCGCCACAGCCCAAAAAAAATGCAAGAAAGAAAATACCACCATGTTGTTATTGGACGACAAACACAATGACAGTGCATGCATCACCCTGAAAAATGTTATTCGCCCATGGGGAAGGCACTCGGGAGTCACAGCTGGTGCTATCCTTTGTTTTCGATTAGCAGCTCTGTAACTGTCACTTTCTGACAAACAATCCATTAGTTTGCCCTCTAATGCAATCCTGACAAGATATTATGTGATCATGTTTTCTCCATTAGCTGTTTTTTTCTCTTCAAAATAGTACCCTGAAAAAATGCATTTTGGTGGTTTGTCAGCTAGCAGAACACAACGCCATGCATGCCTTTACAGACAACGTGGCATAAATACAGCATCTGTGGCCCACATCAATATGTTCCTGTATGGTGGACGTACATAAAAACTCGGTAATCCAGGAAACTGGGGATGCACTAAAGTGGGCTAATATATCAGAGAAAGTCCAAAAATCAGACACCAAGAGATGCGTGCAACATGGATATAGTAGGTTGACAAGTGTGAAATACCATTGCTCCTCTTAAAACTAATCCCTTATATATCAAACGGGATGGAAGCCATTCAGCCAAAATGCAGATTACTGTGATCCACATGGAAGAATATGACACCTCTTAGGTAAAAATAATGAACTTTACCTCAGACAGAAGGGAACTCGGTACCGCCGAACAAGTTTTGCGCATGAAGACGTAATATTTCGATGGACACATGCACACGGACACGTGCGCACAGAAATAGAAACACACAACAATCACTATGTACAGATGCCTTAACACACGGATGTCAATAAAAACATGAAACAGGCGCACAAACACCTACAGACATAATAACCAGGCAGAGACGGAGAAACACACACACACAGATGGCTGCCGTGCAGCCACAGATATGAATCTCACTTGTAGAGGAGAATGTCAGCAGCCTGCAGGACAGGATACGTGTACAGACCCACACTGCCTTCATTTTTCTGCTTGCTCTTCATCTGGACGGGGGGGGGGGGGGGGGGATGGCGGTGAGCAGAGAGAGACAGGAAGTCACAAGTCGAGAGGTGATGAAGACGAGGAAGGAGAAAGAAACAAGGCAAAAGGCATGGTACGGCAGAGCATCAAGGAAGAGGGGGGGGGACACAAATGGGGAAGAAGAAATTAAACTGGATTGATTTTTTTTTTCACACCACAAAAAGGCAAATTTACAAGCCAAGACCTCTCAGACACACTGGGCACCGATGGGTTCACATATATTTTCCACCACGTTTGAGCTGAACTCATCTGTTGGGTAAACAAAAGGTGTTTTCGTACCGTTGGCTCATTCCTTCCCTCTCCATGTGTATTAAAACTGCATGTGGCCAGGGAAAATAACTGTAATTGTAAGACGTTTGAAAAGTCTGGCAGGTGGAAATAGACGACTAGGAGAAACAAACAATAAAACAAACAATAGGGATGCTGGGTAAACTCAGGAAACTCGGGAGAGTGGAAAAAGAAATGACCATGATTCTCGACTATTAAACCGAAGCTAAATGCGGACTTATAATATAAGTATGTAATGGCGAAAATGGAGTCAGCGTGAATCTGAAAAGCAAGTGAGATTCATGCGAGAGCTCCAACTTGTAATTCATCATTTAAGTATCTTACAGTACCTGTCCAAAGCTGCTCCATCTTGAGAGGATCACTTTTAATGAACATTTAAAAAAAAACGATTTCAGTCTGAAGGCGGCCCAGCAGAAAACGGTGGTGAGTCTGAAGCTGCGTGACACGGCGGCGCAAATCTGAGGCGAGGCTCATCCCCCTTTTAATTTACCATTTAATCATGTCCATCTGTGTAACACTAACATTAAATCTTAAAACAGCAGCCATGCTCGGTGATGATGAACCAGTCAGTTTAACAACTAGGCTGTCATGGCGGGGCACAACTCAGCTCCACATTCAGCCGTACAAAAATTATTTAGCAAAACTACAGCTGGCTTCAAAACGGAGCAAATAATCTTCAGGCTGCTTTACTGTGTGCATTTAAAGAACCATTATGAGATATCCCCCCCCCTTACGTCTTTAATCACAGATTGCCGAGCAAATGCGTGAATCAATTAATAGAATTAAAGCCAGCCAACCTGTGCCCTTGAACGCCTACACCTGTTTTCAACAAGAGTGCCTAACGCCCCACACCCGCCCGCCGTATGTCACAAGCCTAAGATGAGGAGATGTAACGTTCGCAGTGCCAACCTTCCACTGTGGGAGGTGTCGAAGACGAGGCATGCTGGTCAGACAGCCCAGGATCCAGGACAGCTCGACGTGCTCCGAAACCTGAGCAGCGGGAAAGAGGAGAGAGGGCAGGTATCACAACCCTAGGTTTCATTACACGATGTTATCAGGGAAATGCTGAGTCTTCTCCGGGTCCTGATGCATGCTGGATAATCCAGGTAGGGAAACCCCAGAAAGTTGAGTCAGTTCATCTGGACTCAACGTTTACTGAGAGAAATGTTTCATCACTCATCCAAGTGACGTCTCCAGATGAACCGATTCAACTTTCTGGGATTCTTCTCAGTGTAAATCTCTCCTCACACACACACACACACACACACACACACACACAGTATGGTGGTAGCAGATCAACAGACATATAGACAACCAAATAGATAAATAGATGAGATAAATAGAAATACAAATGAACTTCAAAGAAAGAAAAAAATCACACACACACACACACACACACACACACACACACACACACACACACACACAATTCAATTCTGAATATATGGAACAGAATTCCACTGTGACAAAGATGTGGACCAGTGTAGAGTGATGACTTCCTTTGAGTAGCTGGGGGGGGGTCGTCCAGGGGTGACCCCCTAGCGAC
Organism: Lampris incognitus; assembly: GCF_029633865.1. Lineage (NCBI taxonomy): Eukaryota > Metazoa > Chordata > Actinopteri > Lampriformes > Lampridae > Lampris > Lampris incognitus. The sequence continues at coordinate 26,989,306 of NC_079221.1, forward strand.
TCCAAGTGGCAGTGATGAGAATTACCAGTCTGCCCCCTCCACACACACACACACACACACACACACACACACACACACACACACACACACACACACACACACACACACACACAAATTGCTTTTCTCCATTAGTCCATCATTGCTTATCAAGTGAACTCTGGGCTGGGTGTAGAGCCAAACAATGTGACTATCTATGCAATTAAGAAATACTGGATGGTGTGTGTGTGCATGAAAGAGAGAGCATCTAATGAGAAGGGCAGAGTTACTCTGTTTGTGTGTGTGTGTGTGTGTGTGTGTGTGTGTGTATGTGTGTGTTTAGCTAAATTTTTCCTCTGTCTGTGTGTGTGTGCATGTGTGCATTTATGTGTATAGCACTGAGAAATAACTGTGTTTTTATTAACCAACTCTGTTGTTTCCGTGTCTGTGTGCATATGTGCATGCGTTTGTCTTGCAATGCATGGGGTCACACATCAGAGTCCAGCGGAACGGCTCCGGTTTGCATCATGCTCCAACCATGCATGTGTCCTCCAACATGGGGCTGGAGCACAACAGGGGGGGAACCGTGCCAAAATGCTTTTGCCAGAAGAAAGGCAAAAAAAAAAAAGAAAGAAAGAAAGAAAAAAAGGCACAAAAAAAATCCTTCTGCTTCAGAGAATTAAAGTTTATAGGCACTGGCGATACCGGCGCAATCATCTCTCACTGCTTGAAAAGAATTCTGAGGAACGTGACGTAAACACTAGCTGGCGCACACATAAACTGGGGTTTCAGACCCGTGTGTGAGGGGGCCCAGAAATCATTGCACACAGGAGAGAGGACAAGAAATGGGACAGATGTCGGATGGACGATGGTTTGAAAGCAATAAAATTTGATTTTCGAAGGCTTGCGGAGGACAGGCGTTCCATTCACACCGCAGTCGATTTGTGTGTCTGTGGAGGAATGCACAGTGAGGACACTATCTCTGATGTTATGGGCCGTCCAGGCATCACGTTGACGTTGTCCTATTGTACAGGCTGTAACAGCACCTCCATGGGCAGATGTATCACCGGTCTTCGTGTTGGGGGGGAAGGGGGTGGGTGGAAGGACAGCTGACCGTGGGTACCACATGGTAAATCCACTTTGAAAGCCGGCAGCTCAGTGGATTTGTTCACGGTGTTCAAGTAACTAGGTTTGACTTCATCTTCGCCACACATCCACTTCATACACACGCAGATGAGCGAGCCGAGTCCCACGTGACAGAGGCCCGCACACACATACGTACAGTTGGTTGCAACTGTGCACTGCACTTCAGTTTAGACACTGGCGATTCTAGCTCGGCTCCATTTTTTTCGATGAAGTTGAGTGTTTTTTTTGGGCGACCATCATATTTTTACATGTGGAGCAAGCTTCAGCTGGTGTGTTCAACGGGAGGTCCTCCACACTGCCAAGTTATGTGGCATGAAGCTAAACAGGAGTAAAAATAGGGCTGGTTTTGTGTGTGTGCATTTGTGTGTGTGAGTACGAGAGTGTATATGCGTGTGTGTGTGTGTGCATAAAGTTGTAAAATACAGATGGACAAAACTATCAAAACACATATGGCATCAGCTGTGTCGCTCTTTTACACACATACACAAATACAGATGAGCGCGTGCGCACACACACACACACATCTTGCACGCACACACACACACACACACACACACACACACACACACATATCAAGCACACGTATACACGCACACACACACACATGCACGCACGCACGCACACACAAAAGATGGTCTAAAACTGGCAAAAACACACTTTTCTTGGGTATCAAGGGAAAACTAAACAGCTGTTCCGATTTCACTTTTCCTTCCTCGCCGTGCGTTTAACCCTGGAAAGTGGAATCTGTTGAAGTGCTGCATACGTTAAATCTATCATTAGCCCTCTTGGAGCCTTCATGTGGCCTCGGCTGGAGCTGACGGTGGTTTACGGTTGTGTGTGTTTTTGTACTCCATGTGAATTTGCAGAGCACACGGAGGAGATAAGAATCATTGGGTAAACATTTGCGATAAAATAAACGCTCAAAGATGGCCGCCGCTCCGGCTGACAGTCTTGATGACAAGTTTGGAAAGAGGCCAAAGAAATTCTTTAAATGCACACAATCGCATACACACCAACATATACACAAACAGGCTCACGTTCAAGATGTCGACGCATACACAAACACATATAAACGGGATGTGTTTTCAATCGAGCTATTTCAATGTGAATTTTAACTTGCAAAAATGAGAAGATAAACAGAAATGTCACAATGGGTTAAACGCAGAAGACAAATTCATTGTAAGAATACAATGTTGAATGAAAGTGGCCTTCATATATGTGTGTGTGTGTGTGTGTGTGTGTGTGTATATATATATATATATATATATATATATATATCATTAGCAGCTGATGAGTGTGCGATGCACAAAACAGGCCAGTACTGCAATGTATTAAAACTTTTTTTTCCTGTATCTGTGTTGATATTCTGCTCCTCATTAGTTGAGCATTTATAATGACACCATTGATGGTTTCGGAAAAAAAACCCGCTATATATATATATATATATATATATATATATATATAGCAAGCAAAATTTTATTTATATAGCACTTTTAAAAACATACAGTTACAACGTGCTTTACACGCCATACACAAAAAATAAATAAATACATAAAATAAATTGAATGATTATAAAATCATGGCATTGGGAGTAATAGACCAAGCTAAAAAATAAAACAGAACAGAAGTCAGGGGTGGGAATCTATAAAAAGGCTTGCCTGAAAAGATGTGTTTTTAGAAGCCACTTAAAACAGCCCAAAGATTCAGCAAATCTAATGGACTGGGGGTGATTATTCCAGAGGCTTGGGGCCAAGACCACAAAGTCGCTGTCACCTTTTGTTTTGCAGTTGGAGTGAGGAGATATATATATATATATATTAGGGCTGGGACTTTAACGCGTTAATTCGATAATTAATTATAGGAAAAATAACAGCGTTAAAAAAATTTAACGCATTTTATTTTTACACTCCAGTCAACACAGAACGCTTCTCAGTGCACTCGTTTCTGGCATACGGATTATACCGATGCACCGAGTGATGTCAGTCAAGTGGAAGGTGGAGTAGGTTAGGCTAACAAGTTAGTATGCTAACAACAGATGTGATGGACGATATGGATGACACCGCGTTGCTTAGCTCTGTGGATGGGAAATTTACGTTTAAAAACCGGTTGGATGGAAGCCTAGATAAGAGCACTGTTGTGTGCAGACTCTGCAACAAAGAGTTTGCATTCCACCGCAGTTATTCAGGCCTCCGGTACCACCTAAATGCGAAACACGTTGCAGCTAGTACGAACACCGGAGCTAACGCTAACGCTAGTGCTCCTAGTACAACCAAGCAGAGTCGCCAACCGACTCTCCACCAGATGACGGGTTTCAAAGCCAAGATGAGTAAGTCCATGTCTGATAAATTAACAAACTCACTGGCGAAATGGATTGCTGTGGACTGTAGACCACTTTCAGTGGTAGAAGATCAGGGGTTACAAAAAGTACTGTGTTTACAAAACAAACTTGTTTTGAACAAAACAAACAGGATCTTGTTGTTTAAACTTATGTATGTGTCTATTCATTGATTTAGTCATCTACCAAGACCTGTTTGAATTGAAAAATGTTGCTTCTGTTGTCAAATATCGATATATGATTAAAATGCGATTAATTATTTACAAAGCCCATAATTAATTCGATTAATTTTTTTAATCAAGTCCCACCACTAATATATATAGCGTTTTTTTCCCCCCGAAAACCATCAATGGTGTTAATAAAAGTGCTCAACAAATGAGGAGCGGAATGTTAAGATATACATATACAGATGTAGGGAAAAACTTTTAATACATAGCAGTACAAGCTTGTTTCGTGCGTCGCACACTCATCAGCTGCTAATGTGATTCAACAAAGAAAACACACAGTATACATTTCTTTGTTGAAAGAAATGTATACTGTGTGTACGTTTTTATTTACACACATATATATGCGCCCTGTGATGGTCTGGCGGCCTGTCCAGGGTGTCTCCCCGCCTGCTGCCCAATGATTGACTGCTGGGATAGGCTCCAGCATCCCTGCGACCCTGGGTAAGGACAAGTGGTTTGGATAATGGATGGATATATCTATATATGTGTGTGTGTGTGTCTACTATTTAACCCAAATATTGCAGAAAGGTTTTCACACTTGGTTGTGGAGATCAGCACATGAATGTGATGTCAACAGAACTTTTGAATTTCTCAAGTGGTAATACTTGTGTTTCGATGACATCGTCCTATAAAACAAGGTCATAGTCTTGTGTTGAATATGGGGGTCAAGCATGTTGAGAGTTCTTGAAAATGTTCAAGATCCTAAAATCTCATTTCCTACAGCTTTAAGATACTTTATAAGACTAGAGTGGAATGGGTTTTTTTTTTAAGTTTTGGGTGAATTTGAGTTTTAATGAACACATAGTAATGATGACCAACTTATCTATCCATCCATCCTCAAACAACCCAGCCCCAATGTAAGCACACCCCTAGACATCCACTCATGCATTCATCTGCATATTTCCTAAGGTTTTGTCCAACCATTCATTAATTCATCAATTCTCCCACCAAACCGTTACACATCTCTCATCCAAGCCTCATGCGTTCCCTTGTAAACCAAATCTATCCAGCCATCCCACTCCAGTCCACTCCACTGACCCACCCATATTCGTACCCACCTGAGACTGTTGGAAGAGGATAGACTGCTCTGGGTCAATGCCGCAGGCCAGCAGGCTGGCTGCCATGTCCAGTATGTTGGCCCTCAGCTGGCCCGGGTCCTGTGGCTGAGTGATGGAGTGGAGGTCCACCACGCTGTACAGCACCGAAGGGTACTGGCTCTGCAGGGCCACCCAGCTCTCCAGAGCCCCCAGGTAGTTCCCCAGGTGGGGCACCCCTGTTGGCTGGATCCCTGAGAAGACCCTCCCATCTCCCGGAGGCTCCTGGGAAAATGTGGTTATAGTTTAGTTGGTTCACAAAAACATGCAAGAAGTTGAAAACATGGGGGGGAAAAACAGATGCATACAATTCAATAGTGAACAGATGAAACACAGAGAGAGAGAGAGAGAGAGAGAGAGAGAGAGAGAGAGAGAGAGAGAGAGAGAGAGAGAGAGAGAATTCAAGGGGTGTCAAGCCCAAAACAAAACACAAACAAGTGTTTACAAGGAGAGAGACAAACTGAAGTGGGCATCAGAGACGACAAAATTTAAAATGATAAAAAAAGAAAGTTGAGAGCTTAGAGAAACAACACAGAAGACAATGGATGAAAGCAGTGAAAGAAGCAGGTAATGCTGCCGGGCACGATGGACCCACCTCTGAACTGTAACTAAAACAACGCTTTCCCCATGAAAGCAGCCAGTGTAAGTTGGAGGAAGCAACATCTGGAACACTGGCAGTGCAGCAATCATTAGTAAATTAATAAAACAATAAATAAATTGATGAATATCCTTCCATCCATTATCTGAACCGCTTATCCTGCTCTCAGGGTCGCTGGAGCCTATCCCAGCAGTCATTGGACAGCAGGCGAGGAGACACCCTGGACAGGCCGCCAGTCCATCACACAGGGCCGACATACATACACACATACATTCATACCTAGGGACAATTTTAGTATAGCCGATTCACTGGACCTACATGTCTTTAGACTGTGACAGGAAACCCAGGCAGACACGGGGAGAACACGCAAACTCCACACAGAGGACAACCTGGGATGACCCATCAAGGTTGGACTACCCTGGGGGCTCGAACCCAGGACCTTCTTGCTGTGAGGCGACCGCACTAACCACTGCGCCACCGTGCCACCTTAAATGAATGAATAAATGTGGAAAAAATAAAGAGTCAAAAACAAAACACATTCAGAATGGTACGGTGAGGTCCGTGGTGGTGTAGCGGTCTAAGCATCGGCTTTGTGTCGATGCAGTTGCCCACTGGGGACCGGGGTTGGTGCCTCGGTCTCGTCAGATCCGACTATGGCAGGAATCGATGAAGCAGCAATAATTGGCAATGCTGTCTTCAGGAGGGGGGCAGAGGCGGCTTGTGTTCATCACATGAATGCGTCTCTGGGTGTGTCGGAAAAAGCAGAGGTTCGGCCTGGATTCACCTTGTCACGAAAGTGGCGAGGCGTCTCCTTCGAGACTGCCTGCCGGAGACATGCAGTTGGCGAATGCATACAGTATGAGGGTGGGAGTTTGAACTAGAATAGGGAGCAATTGGCCACTACATTGGGAGAAAAAGGGAAAAATCAGAAATAAATGTTTTTACGTATGTATAAAAGAATGGTACGGTGATAAATCTGTTAATTTCTGCAAAACAAAATGTATAAAATGCTTTATTTTTTTCCATGTAATTTTAATTCACTTTCAAGATCATTTTCACCTTTACTCATTCATATACAGTATTTCTCAATGAATTTCTTTATTTATCTCCACTATTTCTCCATTTCCTTCTGCATTCCCTGGCGGGCAAACTGTCAATCAACCTGTTTTGCTCCGCCTACTATGTCCATCTCATTGCTCCCAGATGTAACCGTTCCCGCCTTCCAAGGTGTTCAGAGCCACATGCAATGTTTCTCAGTGTTAGCCGATGGACGAGTCCATTTCTCAAATTTTTAGAGCAACAGCGGGCAAGTTGGATTCATCTAGCACCTCCATCGCCACCTCAAACTGGTATATCAACATGGGACTCCGTGGAGGGCGAGTGTAAATAATATTTCCAAAATAAACCTGGACGTTTCCAATCTAGCAAGCTTATACCTGGGCAAAATAGTGAGCTACCTGTTAAGATTGGAAATTTCTTCTGCCTGTGAAAACATGACCCGCAGCATTTCCGTCTCCTTTGGATTTTAACTGGCTAGCATGTCCATCTTCGTGGCCATCCTCATTGCTGTAGTGATTGTATTATTAGAGGACTTTGTGCTGAAGCTGAAAAAATGTGCAGAAACTATATTCTGCTCCAAAACTATTCACTAACAGTTTGCACCTGCCATGGAAAAAAGCATAAAAAAAGAAAAAATATATGAAAATATATTGAGAAATTATGCAGGAAAATTAAACATTAAATGTTAAAATAATTATGAAAATGAATAAAAAATGTGAAAAACAAAACATTAGATTCTGTTTCACATAAACATATCAATTTATATCAATATAATCTATATCAATCTATACATTTATCTGATTGCATCTATCTTCTGAGTATATTTTCAAATTGTTTCAATCCCCTCGCATTTCCAAATTCATCTATTTACTAATTTGTTCTTTTATTGATTTATCTATTATTGTGACAATCCCAGTGTGCCATAAAACCAAACCATTTCTGACAAAGTTATGGCCGAAAAAAGGATTTGACTTTTTGGTCTTGACCACGACCCGTTTACCTCCAAAATTTTATGAAGTCATCCGAGGGACCATGGGCCATGTTTTCTGAAAAATGTGTGTAATTTTCTGCAACCATTTTTCCATAAACTTGCTGACAGACAGACAGACTGACAGAATCACAGCCAGCCAGACAGACAGAGACAGACAGACAGACAGACAGAATCACAGACAGGCAGATCCAAAAACAAATACCCCTCAGGGCAACTTTAAAAAAAAAAGAGAAAATAAAAGAGACCCAAGCACAGTCCAGTATCCCAGGGAGGAGAAGAGACAGATTCACTGAGAATATCAGGTTAGTGAAAAAAAGCAAAAACAGATGAACAGCTGGGAGGAGAGAGAGGATGCAGGTGAAAAGGTGAGAGGGTCTTGGCCAGAAATGAGCCTGCAGAGACCGAAGCAGCAGCTTTAAACTGCTGGCAGGTCGGAGGCCAACAGCGGTCACGCTTCCAATAGTGAGATGCTAACTCCATGGCTAGCACCTCCGTTCTCTCCCAAACACAGCCAGCATGAAGAATGCATCACCTCGCCGGCCAACAATAACACTTAACATTCTTCCAACTAACAACAAGGCCCATGTAGCTACAATGTGGGGACATAGAAAAGGAGGGAGGGAAAGAGAGTGAGAGAAAGAGAGAATCGAATGAATAAATACACCATCCAGTCAGTATAGCCTACGATATCGGAAACAGAAAAACAAAGGACGTATTTTTTAAAAAGCTGGAGCCGGGACAGCAGTGGGCTCCTTCATCCTCCTCGTGAAGAGAGAGATCCCTCTTTGACTTTGGATCGTTGGGCAAATATTGTTTTTCTCTCTCTGCTGGGCCCGGCCTATCCGACTCATTTCTTCTGGCGTCCGCCAACTCCACAAAACCTTGGCATCCGATCGGGTTGCCTGGCACTGAGTCTCAGCCGCTGCCCGTGGCGCCACGCCAGCCATATGATAAAATTAGAGGGCAAGCGGAGCAGATCATGTCACGGGACCAGGAACCACGCTGACAACCAAAACAAGGGGCTCTTCACTAAACGGTATTACACAGAAGATTACAGCTTCGCCACAGAAAAATAAACACGAGGTCGTAAAGCGGATCAATTTTTGCTGGTCAGCTAGACAGAGACAGCTGTCTAACAAGGATGTACACAAGTCCAAAACATGCGGTCGTGCACCTGATGCCAGCAAAGTTTACACAGATAACCTTTGTAACCTGCAAGTGAATGTTGAAAGAACTCGTTTGTCACCTCTGTTTCTGTTTCAGTCATTTTTGTACCACCTAAAAAGGGAAAATCCAAATTAAAAAAAAAAAATCTTCTCTCGATGACAAAACTGCTACCTAATCTGCACAAACTGATTTGGTTTCCAATTCTGACTTTGCAGCGGCAAATTGAGTTTCCTGAGTGTGGTATATCTTGAAGTTTCACAAGTTTTTCCACAGCATACTTCCAAGTGATTCTTGAAGACATTTCTTGAAAGTGTTTCTGAAGATGTGTCACGAAGAAAGAAATTTCCTCTCATACTAGGCTTTAGAATTGTTTCCAACTCTTTTTAATGGTGTAGCGGGACGTGAGGTAATGGTGCGGCCGTTTTTCATTAATGGCATTCCAGCTCATTTTGAATACAATCATCATTGTTTTACAATTTACAATTTCCTTTAGCGGACGCTTTTATCCAAAGCGATGTACATCTGAGAAGTAGTTGGCTTGTATAGCATTAGGAGTCTAAGCCATGGACCCTTACTGGAGACTTGTCCCAACCGGGGTTTGAACCCCTGATCTCTGGCGGGAAAGCCAGCGTTCTACCTACTGAGCTATCCAGCTGCTACATACGTACATCATTGTAGCTGTCAAATGGTGATGGACTTTTTGTAATGGAAAACTATTTAAATTTATTTCCAACAGCTAACTCAACAGTGGGAAACTCTATCATCCAAATCAGCTCTGTGCCTGTGTGCAGCATTGTCAGACGAACGCTACCCTGTCAGAGTTTGTGGACGGGAAACAGACATTTGATAAAGTTGGGTTGTAGTGGACACCTGCCATCGCCCAATAAATGAGGCATCTAAATTCCCCTAGTGTTGCTATGCCACAGTGGCTGGAGGTGACCCACAAAAACACAACCTGGATGCTGCCTGTCTGTCCTGCCAGTACGTCTTTAGTCTCAGAGGCCTTTTCATTCCTACAGTGAGAAACAAGTAGAACCTGTCTACAAAAAGCCAAGCCTTAACACAGGACATGAGAATCTTATCTATTGAACAGACGTACACTTTTTCATCCAGTGACCAACTCTTCTCATCTAACTAAATATTTACAGTGTTGCTGAATGTTACTCAAAAAGGTGACTTCTACGTCCAGGTAAGTGTAGTGGTCTATTCCGTTGCCTACCAACACGGGGATCGTCAGTGCGAATCCCCATGTTATCTCCAGCTTAGTTGGGTGTCCCTACAAACACAATTGGCTGTGTCTGCGGGTAGGGGAGCCGGATGTGGATATGTGTCCTGGTCGCTACACTAGCACTTCCTCTGGTTGGTCGGGGCGCCTGTTCAGGGGGGGGAGGGGGAACTGGGGGGAATAGCATGATCCTCCCATGTGCTATGTCCTCCTGGCGAAACTCCTCACTGTCAGGTGAAAAGAAGTGGCTGGCGACTCCACATGTATCAGAGGAGGCATGTGGTAGTCTGCAGCCCTGCCCAGATCGGAAGAAGGGGTGGCGCAGTGACCGGGATGGCTCAGAAGAGTGGGGTAACTGACTGGATACAACTGGGGGGGTGTGTAAAAAAAAGTGACTTTTACTTAGCTCATATTGTCCGGCTTTTACTCTGCACTTCATAATCTACACAATAAGCACTATGCACTCGAAGAAAAAAAAGTACAAACAGATAGTAGAAACAGATATATAAATAAGGTATATATTTTTCTATTCAACACAATGTTTTAAGTGAAAATGAAATGCGCATATTGGCTTTACAGCCGTGACCACTTTGTGAATGACTTGTTATAAGACATGACGAGTCACTTCATTAGTTCACGACAGACTTAACGGACTTTGAAGGCGATGACATGCTTTCAGAAATGCTGAAAGATACTTCAAGAGATAGACAATGAGAAACTTAATACAACAACACTTCAGGGTAACCCGCGGTCTCTGTCCAACAAATAAAAGGATAGAAACAGATGAACTGTAAAGCAAATGGCTTTTTGCTCCATTCATAAATACTGAGGGATTTAAAGCCCACATCAATGAATTTAATCAAAGTGTAGTTTCACTTGCAGAGAAATATACCTATAAAAATATCCACGGAAAACGGTGATTTTTCTTTTCCTAACAAACCCGTCCACAAGAGTAACGCTGAAAGACTACTTTCAGCTCGACAAGAAGTGTGGGCGCGTAGTTGTTCGGGTTGTAAACAACACATGTGGCGATTTTAACAGCAACCGTGAGTTATCTTTTTTTTCTTCCTTAAAACCCCAAAAAGCCCTGTGTTTTCACCTACATCAGACAGCGATCCTGTGTTCATGGCTGGACTCTTCGAGGTTATCATAACCAATCATGAAGTTCCCCCGGAGCCTTCGGAGGATATCCTCCTCAGTGCACCGCTGAGCTATCTGTTAGCGGGACAGCTAGCTGAGCTACATCACATTCAATCTGACTGAGGGACAGCTCTGTGAAGATATGGGGATCAGGTAGCAGTTGCTCTGCGACCAGCAGGGCCCAAGGCTTCTCCATCTCACAGCCTTGAGGAGTCACTTTAACAACTGCTCTGAAGCCAGCCCGGTCCAGGGCATCTCAATCTCACAAGCCTGAGGGAGCAGGTTGTTACCAGGCAAGAGGGAGGCAGGAAGGAACTGGGTGCTTATGTCATTACTGAGAGGGTAATTGCAATGGAGTGCCATTGATGCGAAAGGCCTCTTAAGAGGTGTCAGGATTGATTTGGATGCTGACCCCCCATCCCCCCACCCCACCCCAACCCCATCCAACCCCCCCGGATCTGGCTCATGTGTGTTCTCACCTCAAGCTGACACGCAAAACGCATGTACAGCCCGTCAACCCTCCCCTTCTATTCCACCCCCGGGGGAGGCCATTAGCCATGCAGACATGGTAATGGTGTCATTTGAGCCAATAGAGCGTCAAATGAGACAGTCAACGCCGGCGCTAAATAGCCGCTGGGCAATCGGGGCTATCACACATCACATCATAGTGTTAGACAGCTCTACATCACCTTGGGTCAGAGAAAAACGTAAGCTTTTTTAAACATGTGCCACAATAGATGTTAGCTGGAAATGAAAAAATAAAAACAGGTAGGCGGGAGGGTAAATCAAATGGCGTGTGATGACAGCAGAAACAGCCTGTGCAGTGAAATAGACAACTTTTTAATTAATACAGCCCTGCAAAGCCAATTTCAACTTAGTGTTGTTGTCATCCATCAAACTTGTTTAAGAATCAAGGTGTTGGACTTCAAACTTGAATAAAATGTTAACTGAATTAATTTAAACGTTTAAACACTTGTTGCAGGCTTGCTTTCGTATATGGCAATTAAAGACCCTTACTTTTGGATGATAAAGTGGCTGGTTAGATAAATTAGATGGCTCAAATAATACATCCATCCATTATCCAAGCTGCTTATCCAAATTCGGGTTGCTGGAGCCTATCCCAGCAGTCACTGGGTGGCAGGCGGAGAGACACCCTGGACAGGCCTCCAGTCCATCACAGGGCGCGCACACACACACACACACACACACACAGGGACAATTTAGTACGGCTGATTTACCTGACCTACATGTCTTTGGACTGTGGAAGGAAACCGGAGCACTTGGAGGAAACCCATGCAGACATAGGGAGAACATGCAAACTCCACACAGGTGACCTGGGATGACCCCCCCAAGGCCGGACAACCCCGGGGTTCGAACCCAGGACTTTCTTGCTGTGAGTCGAGCACGCTAACCACTGCGCCACCATGCCACCCTTTCGAATAATACAAAAAAAACAAAACATTCAAATACATGTTTTCTAAACAAAATGTGCCAAAATAATAAGAAAACAGTATTAAGACCCTTCAAATGTCATATTAAGACCCTTCAAATGCCAATCAAAGGTCTGCATAGTGCACACTGGCTGTGTACATCAGATGCCAGAAGCAACATGATGGAAAACAGTTTGCGAAACGTAAAATGGCATTTAATTTTACTCCCCTTAGTATTTCAGTTAAAAAAAGAAATCAGTGAAGGATGCAGGTAAGGATTGCTCAAAAGTAGATTTCTCACCCTTCAAGCAAAAATTGTTCATATGTTTAACAGAACCACATCCGAACCATCACATCAGCACCAGTGGTCCCCGTAAGGAAACAACATTATCTCTGCCTGTCCCCGATTGATCAAAGGGAACCAATAAAGGTAAAGCAACCGTGAGCAGCCTCTTCCCTCGTCTCTTCCCAGCTTCCCCATCACACATCTCATCACCCTCCTCTCTTTCCATCGCCATGTCTCCCTGTCGCCGAGCGCCTGCTGATGACACGTAGCAAACGCGGGGAGCACTGGGTGTTCTCCCCTCATATTTTATACTGACAGGCGCAATGCTGTCGTGCCGCAGCGTCCGAAAAGGTGACGAAAGTTTTCTTCATCCGCGTCTAACATATGGTGAATGCATTACACACCATGTGCGTGCGACATTAACACCAACGGCTAGAAAGGTTACATACACTTTAAGGCCATGTTTTCACACTCACAGACGTTTTCCGGGAATACTTGTTCATTTGTGTGTATGTGTGTATGTGTGTGGGGGGGATTTAGAGGATAGAGAGGTCGTGTGTGTCCACATGTGTTGTAGCCTTTGCCTACAACAACACTGGTGAGGTTGCGGAGGTGTCTGTCTGTCCAAACCCGACAGCTCACATCGAGGGCAGTGGTGGAGAGACCGCGGAGAGAGGAAAGCTGAAAGCCCATCAAAGTAACAGGAACGCTACTAAGTATACGCTGCAGGACCAGATGCACTGAGCCGTGCAAAGTGGAAAACAATAGTCAACCAGAACTGATGTTCCTCCTTCGAGGACCAATAAGACTGTTCCTCTCCATTTGGGTTCCCCACCAGTTCCAGAGAAGGTTCAAGTTCCAGGATTCCAAGGAAACGCACACATTTTGAGTTTCTCTCCAAACATTTTTTTTCCAAATCTCTCCAAAGTCCTTTAAATACCCTGGAACTATTGCCTGGTAAGGCATGAATGATAAATGTTGGGATATTCCCTTTCAATGGAGACCAAGACACAATGGAATGACAACTCTCCAAAAGAATGCTTAAAGATGACAAATAGACGTATGCTTAATCTCCAGCCCTGGCTGGGGGACAGCACACACTGGGATTTTTTTTTCCACAATTCATTTGTGGATTGTGTTCTCTCAGTTGGACCCAAGCCCTCCGAGGTTGTCACTCAAAGAAATGGCAAGATTCACAAACAGTCCCCAACTTTGCACATGAAGGAAGGGCTTAAGTACAGACTTGGGAAAGTTCATTATCAACTTCCATTCTAAGCTTGTTTTAGCTTCGAATATGCCTAGGTCTATGTTCTTTCTCCAGCCAGTGTCATTAATCATAGGCATGGTTCTGATTGAGACTAGGACTTGTGAAACGCTGCATTTCTCTTCTCTGGGACTGTTCTGGGCTGCTTTTCAGGGCTCATACATCATATCAGAGCTTGGGAGTCCTGGAGTGGCCCATTGACATCCCTCTCAGCGAGGGGCCTAATGATGGGCCCCTGCACTCGCCCCTGTTTCACTGTGCCAATTTCAACATTTCTCCAAGCCACCTCCGGGGGCACCGCTGTTCTCCCCGCTGTGGACTACCATCAGGGCTTTGTCAGCCCACGGAAGATCTCCGGAGCAGACACAGCATGGGGAGCACAGAGATAGGCCTGAGGACTGAGGGCCGCCCCCCCTCTCAGATCACGTTTGCCAGGGGTCCACACCTTTCTGTCTCCCTGCTGGGTGTGAGACACAGAGGCCCCTATGTTCCTCTTCTGTCCTGGTCACCCCACACACCCCATTAACGCCAGCATCATGCTGAAACTCGCCTCAGAATAGGCCCTGCTCCCTCCCCCAGCCCCCAGCCCCCACCTTCTCCCCTCCACCCTGTTCCTCCACCGCTGACTTTGGGACCAGTTAATTCAGTTGACCAATGGAGCAGCACTTCAGTGAGGTATTGAACGTGAAATGGGACATACTGTATTATTCCCTCTCTGCTTTTTAAGATGATAGAGAAGTGTGTGTATGTGTGTGTGCATGTCTGGCCCACACCATACATGTGAAAGCCATAAGGATAGGGTAGAGCAAGGTGACTGTGTGTGTGTGTGTGTGTGTTCATGAAAATCTTAAGCCCTTATCAAACTACATCACAGTATTGAACAAAGCCTGAATAACCTCAGGATACATAAAACACACACACACACACACACACACACACACACACACACACACACAAGAGCTAAAGACTGAAAGATGGAGGGATGGAAAAAAGGGGGAAAGAGACCAAAAGAGAAAGTGATAGAGAAGGCAGGGCGGTAATGAAAGAATGACTAGAGCCTACTCAAGACTTGTGCCAGTTTTTTTTTTCCAAGAGAGGGTGTCTAGGGTATGGCGGAGGGGGGTAGGGTACAGTGGGTCGGGGTGTTGGTGGGGGCAAACGGAGCGTTTGATTAAATCTGCGGTTGACGTGTGGGACAGGTGAGATTGATGAGGTTCCTCTGCGCGTCACACTGTGCAGAGAGTGGGAGGGAGGGGGTGGGGGAACAGAACAGTGCAGTGTGGCGGGCCAGGGCTCGGGAACCGCTCACGCCGTGGGGTCCCCCGGCTGATTAATGGGACTGGAGGCCCTTCAAAAACAGCGCTCCCCGCAGACAGGGCCCGACGGCACTCCAAAAATAACCAGGCAGGGGAGGCAGCCCCAGCCACTGGCCCTAACAGGCTGCAGCTTCTGAAAGGTCCGGACTTCAATAAAGCACAGGGGCCTGGACACATGAGTAACAGCACCTACTCCAGACAGGAAACTCCCTTTACAGGTTTATATGGACAACAAGCATAGATAACACTGATCATGTATTAAGTACAGCATCCAGTGAACTATACACATGTGTCGGCTAAAACCTGAATTTCAACACCAACCAGTGCCATCATCTAGGTTACTCCCTTTTCATATATGCCATACTGACTTATTAAATATTACTAGCATGACTGAGTAGCACAATTCTGTAAGGGCCTGTTGATAAATACATGTTTTTTTTTAAAGCTAGCCTTCATGTAAACTAGCCCATGGTATGCTACATCTACATTGGCGGGATGAAATTGGAAGAGACTAGCTTCATTTATATTTCACTCGTTCCACCATTAGATAAACACATTTATGCCAACACCATACTTGCTTCCATACGGTGGGCCCTCGAAATCATTTTTAATGGTTATATGAAACCGCTTCCTTCTTCTTTGGTGTCGACGATTGAGATGTTTAATTTTACTTCACAAACGGGAGTGGGATAACTGAAGGGAGTACTAATAATACCCGAAAACACATAAAAATCACAACACGGCAAAAAATAACCAGCACACACTTCATAAATTTATCAATATGTAATTATGGTAACACTCAGGGCAAGCCTCTGCCAGCAGCAGCCAGTCTCTCAGAAGAGTCCAGTAATTTCCTCCAGCACAGGCGCCGTCTATTGACTTGAGCTCGGCCCAAAAGCTCGGTACCAGAAACTGCATACGTTTTAATTAAAAAATGTCAGACCTTCTGCACAAAACTCTTTAGCTGCATCGACTTAGACATGGGGAAAACTAGCAAGATTCCCCAGGCACCGACATGGGTGTGTTACTAGGACAGAATTATTGTGTAATCCAGCTTTGCTAGATTTGAATTTACAAAAAAAGCACAAAAAAAAACAAAACAAAACCGTTGACATTTAGGATAGTGTTGAGAAACAGGATAATGCATATAACATTTGAGTGAGGGCCCCCGGCTAGAAATGGGACTACGACAGACCTAATTAGACAGAGGGGACTGGTGAGAATTAGCGGTCTTTTCTGACAGTTGAAAATAAATAGGGCAGTTAATGAACATACTCAAACAGGAGGCCATGTTTCCCCGCTCTCGCTAGCCCTCTCCCATGTGGTGCAGGAGCTGCTCTAATGATTTTAGCTGACACCCGAGTGAGTGAATTTGGAGCCGAGGAGAACAGAGAGGCAAATTAGGAGTCACTTCCTCTTTCCTGGAGCCCCGGGCTGAGATGACTGATATTGGCCATTAAGAAGACCACAGGCAAGAGAGAGGGCCGGGCGGGGAATGCTCAGGCTGTGTTTTCCCCCACAGATTTACAACTGTTGTGAGCAGGAGGCTTTAGAAGAACTGATAAATGTATTTAGTTCAAGATTTACTGAAAGCCAACGAGGATGGCAAATACTTCAGATTTGTATTGGTGGGATGCTCAACATGTAGTCACAAGGACATGAACACAACAGTAGAAGAAAACCAGAGTGTGTCTAACAACATCTACAAACAGCATCTATGCATCTAAGAATATCTGAATATTTATGTACTTTGAATTTGGCAGATATATAAGGAATTAGAGAATGAGATACTTTTTCTGATGCAATACCTTTCTGATCCAAATACAGGAAGCAAGAACTAAAATCAAAAATAGGTCAAATGTACACACAGCGGGACATGACTGCTCAGTGTTCACATATTATTAAAGTTATAATCCTAAATAGTCTATTGGTTAGTGACATCTAGGGTGACTTGTTGCAATTGCGGTGGTGTTTGAGCACTCCAAATCCCAGAGATCAATTTGTAATGACACGTAGCCACCAGTGCCAATATCTCAGCACCTTGAACCTAAAAAAATCCAACTACTGATGTTGTATCTGTTGGTAAAGGACTTTTATGAGCTTGCTCTACCATTCATACTTGCTAGCCGCATCAAGTTTGCTTCTTTAAACCTGCAGGGCGACTGGCATCCGGGTAGTGTGGCGGTCTAATTGTTGCCTACCAACACAGGGATCGCCGAATTGAATCCCCGTGTTACCTCCGGCTTGGTCGGGCATCCCTAAAGACACAATTAGCCATGTCTGTGGGTGGGAAGCCGGATGTGGGTATGTGTCCTGGTTGCTGCACTAGTGCCTCCTCTGGTCGGTCAGGGTACCTGTTTGGGGGGGGGGGACTGGGGGGAATAGCGTGATCCTCCCATGCGCTACGTCCCTCTGGTGAAACTCCTCACTGTCAGGTGAAAAGAAGCGACTGGCGACAACTCCACATGTATCAGAGGAGACATGTGGTAGTCTGCAGTCCCCCCGGCTCAGCAGAGGGGATGGAGCAGTGCCTAGGATAGCTCCTAAGAGTGAGGTAATTGGCCGGATACAACTGAGGAGAGAAAGGGAGGGGGGGGGTCAACAACAACCAAAAAAAAGTTTAAACCTGCAGTTCGGAGGTTTTGTCTCCCCCTTCAGGCAAAGAGAGTAATTACTTCTCTTCTTTCAGCTCTCTCCGATGAGGAAAAGCTACAACAAAGGTTATCTGTGTTTGTCCTCGCCGTTGATCACTTTTTTATTTTTTTAATTTTTTTTTACTTTAATCCTTCCTCTGAACGCCAAGTTTCTTTTTTCTCTGGAGCATAAGAAACCTTTCTTGGATGCTTCTTGGGTTTTTCGGCCATAGCTTCCAAGCCCGGAAGCTTTCTGGCAGAAAGCCCTGAAGGCAAGCCAATCAGAGGCATGCCAACGCTTTCATCACATGGAAGTTCAGCTCTGGCAAAGCAATCATGCTGGTTGACGTAAAGGCATCGCTACGTACCAATTCCGGTACGACAGCGTGAGAATGCAGTGT
This sequence comes from Lampris incognitus, assembly GCF_029633865.1. Classification (NCBI taxonomy): domain Eukaryota; kingdom Metazoa; phylum Chordata; class Actinopteri; order Lampriformes; family Lampridae; genus Lampris; species Lampris incognitus. The sequence goes on from NC_079221.1 coordinate 27,007,594, forward strand.
GGGAATGTCGCCACAGACACCAGATTTAAAATCGGTATACTGCGAAATACAGAGAGATTTGCCTGGCCCTGATAGGCTTAATCATCACTGTGTGAACTTGTTTGGCAAGGCCTTGAATGTCATGGACGATCCTTTACATTAAAGTCACCGCCACCTCCGGTATTCTTCCATATTTTGCTGCTACACTGAAGACATAAAAAAAACTATGTCACAACTCATTTTTTTCCCGAAAGTCCTTCCCGATAGTGACCATTAAAAACGAGCGACTACAAAAAAATTTGTCCAATTTGATTATTCGCGGATTAGCTATTGTTTTAAATGCACCAGGGATAAAACGTATGAAAAAGGACTCATTTTTTCCCCTTCAATAAAGAAAGCCAGGCAGCTAGTTTCCTATGCGACCATGTCTGCTATTCAGAAGCATTGAGGCATGAATACTTTTACAAACAGCTGTGAAATAGGTTTTCAATCTGCAGTGACAAAAGGTCCAATATTACTGAGTCAAATGTCTTGACGCCTGCTCAATAATCCAGGTAAGAAAATCAAAGAACGCCGAATCAGTTCATCTGCAAACGTTTATGGACAGATACGTTTCATCACTCCACTAAGTGACAAGTTCAGACCGACGAGGTCACTTAGTTGAGTGATGAAACGTTTCTGTCAATAAACCTTGTATCCAGATGAACTGATTAAACATTCTTTGATCACCAAGTCAAATGTATTACATCAGGAAGTCTTTCCCCCAAACTGCATGTGACCTTTCAATTCTATACCCATCAATAGGGGGTCAGTAGGCTACAAAACGTGCTGTCGCAAATTGGAGCCTATAGCAAATTTCAACTACGCGAGTCTGGAGGTGGAAAACTACCAGCACAGCTGACTCACAGAATGTCTTTCAAAGTTCAGAGTGTTCAACAAAGGTTACAGTTCATCTATGTATCGGTCCGTTGAGGTTCGCTGACTTTTTAAACACACATTTTCCAAAGGGCAGAAACAGCCCTGAAAAAAAAAGAAAAAAAAGTGTCTGGGTTGACGCACATCACACCTCCGCGCATTGTGAACATGCCGGCGTTTGTGTTCGGGCCCTCCACATTTGGAGAAAATTAAAACAAATGAAAACCAACACTTCATTTCTGATGTTATTGCTGGTAATGAAGCACTGCTGTGATGCTTTTGAGTCCTCTACTTCCACCCCACCAACCCCCCGACCAGCCCCCTTCCTCTCAACGTGCACACCTCTCCAGCGTCTCCAGAGATTCGGCCTTAACTAAACACAGACGGGGCGGCGGTGAACGCGCATTCCGTTCCTGAGCACCACGCGGCAGTCATTACGCAGCGCAGCTCATACATCAACCGGCGAGAGGGGTGTAGGTAGAGGGTGGAGGGTCCCCCCCCCCCACCAAACTACGCCGTAACGCAAGAGCTGCACAATAATTAGCATCGTTGTTGTACTTAAACGCACTAGTTATTCTTACGCGTGCCAAGGGATCCGTTGTTTGCCTTAACACCCCATTTACTTCTCCAAGGCAGCAGTGTATATAAGGAAACCTTGGACTGAGTTATAGGAGACATATTTCTCACATCCCCAGAAATGTAAAAAAGCTCCAAAAGTGGAGGATAACTATTAAGAAACCGATGTCACATGCAGACTTGAGCGGAGAACATACCAGAGATGCACTCAAGAAAACGGAAACATGAGGTTGAGAAAGGGCCGTTATAGTATACTAGGCTAGGTCTTATTGGTTAAATCTATTGAACTATGAAGCTGAATATGTAGTGTGACATACAGCAAGGGAACTGTAAAAACCATCCAGCATGTAGAGGAAGAGTGGTGTTTGACTGACTAACATGTAGGCTAATTCTGATATTTGGACGTCTCTCTAAAACTCACACGAATCAATTTTTGACATGAGAGAAATTCTAATTTGAGAGATTACGTCTTAAATTGTTGCCCACTTTCTCTAGTTAATGTGAAATGGTAGTTTTTTTAATACAAACAACTATAAAAAGAGAATTAGAAAGAAAAAAAAACTAAGACCAAACTGTTTATCTAAAAAGGGTGGATAATTCACCAAAACTCAAGCGTGCATTTATTCCTGAGTGGAAAACGGTGACTAATGCTGGTACAGCTTGACTATAACGGGGAAAGACCATCTACTTTAATGTCTCAGGCCAGTAAATAGCCTTCAACCGGAGGTCCCGTCTGTTCTAAAACTCTATCAACCTACTGGGGGGTCAAACAGTCAAACTGGCCTTGTATGTTTTAGATCAGTATGTCACTGTAGCCGACAGAAGGAAAAGCTCCTATTAGTTTAAAATTAGCTAAAAAGATAAAGAGCAAAACAGCACCGGTCAGTAACCATCAATCAAATCGCTACAAGAAACTAAACCACGATGATCGATCTGTATGGTTACGTGGGACTGACATACAAATTCTCCCTACTCACTCGCTCTCTCTCTCTCTGTTAATTTCCAATCTTTCAGGGTGTTTTGTATGTTTGTGTTTTTATCATTGCTACCATTGTTTTGTTTTCATTTATATTCTTTTATCCAATGCTGTACTGTCTTTACTTGTCACTGATTTCTTGTTGTTTCTGGTCTGGTCTTTTGTGTTGATGTGAAATGGAATTATAAAGCCCTGGCATAGGATTTTTAGGATTTTTTTTCTGAGGCTGCTTTTTAATCACTTTTGTGTCACATTGAAAGAAAAAAAAAACAATCTATCAAGAAAAATCTGACTGTAGACTAATTGGGCCATACATTCAAAACAAACAAAGGTATCTATACTGGTCTCACAGGGGTGAAAATCCAGAATTCACTGCATGATACGTTTCTATTTGATGGATGCTAAGAAAGCTTGCGCCTTAAAACAGAAATTCCAATACAATGAATATGCTGTGTAATATGAAGAACAACTCTTTCTGCTATTAAACAGTCCTGTGCTCACATAGTCCCATCTGAGAATTACTGTTTTTCATTGAACCTAATAAAAGAGGGCTGACACTGAATCTAAAATTAACCCATGTTGGCTAGGCTAGATAAAGGAAATGATTCAAACTGTGACGACTACAGTTGTCCTTTTTATTCTCAAACAAACTGAAGGGCCAAGTTTTGTTTTTGTTTTTTTGGGGGGGGGGGGTCCTATTACTGGGTCCATATTCCAAATTCTAATACGACTTGTGATACATCACACCCTCTTTCCTTAATGATTTCTTCCTCCAACCTCTTTCACTAATGGTCTGTCGTGCTGAGAAATTGATGCGTACACAATGGATTTGAACAGAATGTGGTTTGACAATATGACACAAAATACTCCTGAGCTGAATGTGAGGCAACAGATCAGTTTTACACTAAAACATTCATTTGCACTCGCTTTTCTGTTACAATTTGAGACCATATCATCTTCGCAGCTCTTTTAAATTCATGATAATGCACTGGTACATTGGTATGCAATCAAAAATTAGAGGGTAGAACAACCTGGTATCCCAATTACGCCTTTCAGCTTGGGAACCTTGTGCATCTTGTACGTTGTTTGTATTTATAAACCATGCAATCAATGGATTACTTAAGGGAATGACATATCTTAAGAGAGAGAGAAAAAAAGATGCCATTATCAAACTCACAGACAAAACTGTTGTTTTTACTTGGCTGCAGTGCCTATAACGTTAGTAATCTCAAAGCAAAAGAAAACAAAATCTCTGCAAACAAACCGAGTGTATTGCCAATATAGCGGAACCTTTAAACGCAATGAACTGTACCAATGCGCCCTGCATCGCGGTAGAGGACGTTACGTTTTGACAGCACATCCTACTGTGCTGTACTGGCAAAACAAGCTGCTAAGATAAAGCCTCTCCTTCCTCCAACTCAAACGACAACGAGAAATACAAAAAAAATTTAATCTGCATTTTGTACCTTCTTTTCCGTGCATGCACCAGAGCTCAATAATCTTGTCGGAGAAGCCTTGTTTCGCATGAATCTGAAGAAATATTTCACGTTACCCCGAGTGGAGAGCGCCATCTTGAAATATGACACAGGGTACGGTGGCCGAGAATAGCCAAACGAGATTCTAAGTTCGCTTTCCGTTGTTTTTTCTTCTTTTTTTTCTCCCTCAAAAAACGGCTTGACGGCCGGGTACAATGGGGGGGGGGGGTTAAAAACCCCAAAACACAACAAATGGAAAGAATTTCATAATCACTTCAGATGTTTATATACGCCTGAACCCAAACAAGTACCCAAAATGTCGGGCTTGTTTTGGGTTTTAGAAGTTAAGAGAGAAATCCTAGTTGCAATCTTGATATACAAATCAGTTTCCCTATGTTTCATCATGTCATGGTTGTGTCATATACCGAGAGAGAGAGAGAGAGAGAGAGAGAGAGAGAGAGAGAGAGAGAGAGAGAGAGAGAGAGAGAGAGAGAGATGAATTACACTCTCCGTCAGCCACATGTATTCCATAGCAATGTGTCAGACATCTGCGGTTTCCTCTTTGTCTGAGGTCCCCGTGTGTAATTGGCTGGTGTTGTGTCTGGTCTGGTCTTAACAACCAAACCTTGCCTGGGAGCAGCTGCAGGACCCAGTGCTCCTCCATTCCATACCCCTGCCCTCATTACTAAGTGGCGATATATATATATATGTGTGTGTGTGTGTGTGTGTGTGTGTGTGTGTGTGTGTGTGTGTGTGTGTGTGTGTGTGTGTGTGTGTGTGTGTGTGTACATATATATATGTATGTGTGTGTGTGTATATATATATATATGTATGTATATGTATACATATGTATATACATGTATATGGATACATGTATGTATGTAAGTATGTGATTGCACACTAAGCAGGTTTGGGTTACAGCATGTTTGAGGGGGGCACACTCACTTCGCAGAGTCTCCAAGACCCCCCCCCCCGACGTTGCCAACATCTGCTCCTCATTTTTTTCCCCACACCTTTTGCATCTGGTTGTATTTGCCGCACAAATACAAACTATCATTCCATATTCATTATTTTCTCCCCAGGCACCGACATTAACCTCCGCTAGGTGCATCAGATGGAGTTATCTGTATGGATGAGAGGCTGGTGGTGAAGCAAGTAAGGTTTGAAGTTGATAGACATGTGTGTTTGTGCATAAAATAGGAATAGAATGATAGAAAAAGCGAGAGAGAAAAATGTGTGTGTGTGTGTGTGTGTGTGTGTGTGTGTGGTGTGTGTGTGTGTGTGTGTGTGTGTGTGTGTGTAACGAAGCCTTCATCCCTGGCCTCCTAGCAGAAGTCGTATTGCATCTTCTTTCCTCAGCTCCTCCTCTTTAATCTGGAAGAAATTCTTTCTCTTGAATCAACATATGCGGCATTCTCATGCTTTTCTCTGTCTAACTCTTAATCCCCATGCAACAAAATGTTCTCCCTCTCTCTTTCTCCCCTTTTTGTTTGTGTTTCTCTCTGTACTCTTTGAGAGGCCATTGACATTGATGTATGGCTTGGATTGTTTTATTTTTAATCTTTATTTGTTCAAGGACTGTCGACCAAACACTTGCACTCTTCCTCAGTAAAATGCTGTATCATTTTTATACAGATACACATGTACCCTACCTGGGAGCACTGTCTTCTTTTGTTGGCCCCTGAGCACCCCTCGCTGGAGCAGCTAGTTTTTAGCTGATTTAGACGATATTTGTTTCCAAGACAGCGGAGAGCGATGTCTAATCAGTTTCCCCAGCCAGGCTCCCAGACTCATACTGGCAACCTTTCAGTCACAAGCCCACCACTCCAACATCTCAGAACCAGAATCATGTTTATTGGCCATGTGTGTATCCGCAGCTCATCTGCAGCTCAACGTGACTAAGACAAAGGAGATGGTATTTGATGTGAGGAGGGACATGACACCAGTGACCCCTGTCTCCATCCAGGGGGTCAGTGTGGACAATGTGGAATATTACAAGTACCTTGGGGTGTATAGAGACAATAAACTGGACTGGGCTAAGAACACTGATGTCCTCTACAAGAAGGGACAGAGCCATCTCTACTTTTTGAGGAGGCTGAGGTCCTTCAAAATCTGTCAGACAATGCTCAGGATGTGGTATGAGTCTGTGGTGGCCAGTGCTCTCCTGTTTGCTGTTGTGTGTTGGGGCAGCAGGTTGAGGGTAGCGGATGCAAACAGGCTCAGTAAACTGATCCGCAGGGCTGGTGATGTTGTGAGGGTGGAGCTGGACTCTCTGGCGGTGGTTTCTGAGAGGAAGATGCTATTGAAGTTACGTGCCATCATTGACAATGTCTCCCACCCACTCCACGATGTGCTGGTTGGGCACAGGAGTCCTTTTAGTAATAGACTCATTCTGCCAAAATGCACTACAGAGCACCACAGGAAATCATTCCTGCTTGTAGCCATCAAACTTTACAACTCCTCCCTCAGAGTGTCAGACACTCTCAGTCAATTGTCATTAGACTGGCCGTCCCACTTATTTTACCCTGTCGGTGTTTGTTTGTGCTTTTTGTTTCACGCTGCAGTAATACAGTATAGATAGGGTGTTATATGCTGGAGCATGGGGCACATATGTTTACATATGTTATTCTTATTCTATCTTCTATTTCTTTTTTGGGGGGGGGGGGTTCCCCCTTTTTCTCCCCAATTGTGTCCGGCCAATTACCCTACTCTTACCACGTCTCCTCCGATACATGTGGAGTCACCAGCCACTTCTGTTCACCCAACAATGAGGAGTTTCGCCAGGGGGACGTAGTGCATGGGAGGATCACGCTATTCCCCCCGAACAGGCGCCCCGACCAACCAGAGGAGGCGCTAGTGCAGCGACCAGGACACACACCCACATCCGGCTTACCACCCGCAGACACAGACAATTGTGTCTGTAGAGACACCTGACCAAGCCGGAGGTAACGTGGGGACTGGATCTGGCGATCCCCGTGTTGGTAGGTAACGGAACAGACCGCTACGCTACCCAGATGTCCCCTTTATCTTCTATTTCTATTTATTTCTATTTTCTTGTTATCTTGTATTTTATTTTTTCTTTACTAGAGTGTGAGTGTCTGTAATAGGACCCAATTTCCCCTCGCGTATTACTACTACTACTACTAATTTCAGCTGCTCCCATTAGGGGTCTCCACAGCGGATCACCCCTTTCCATCCCTTCTTGTCCTCTACATCTTCCTTTGTCACACCAGCCACCTGCGTGTCCTCTCTCACCACACCCATAAACCTCCTCTTTGGCCTTCCTCATTTCCTCTTCCCTGACAGCTCCATATTCAGCATCCTTCTCCCAATATACCCAGCATCTCTCCTCCACACATGTCCAAGCCATCTCAATCTCGCCTCTCTTGCTTTGTCTCCAAATCATCCAACCTGAGCTGTCCCTTTAATATACTTGTTCCTAATCGGGAATCAATTAAGTATTTCTGATTCTGATTCTGATATAGGTTTGCACATACATGGAATTTGACTCCAGTTTCGTGGCTCTCTCAGTGTACTTAACATAGAATAACAACACTAATGAAAGAGGTTATTAGTGTTCCAAATGGGAGATTTGTTATTGTCTCTGGGCAACTGTTCATCAGTCTTGCTATTTTGGTCAATGTTTATGCCCCAAACAGCGATGATCATAATTTTTTCAATAAGCTATTCTCTATTATACCCGGGCATAATGATTATAATTTGATACTGGGAGGCGACTTTAACTGTGTTCTCAACTCCATTTTGGATAGATCGTCAAACAGAGCTCAGCCTCACTCTAAGTCTGCTAAGGTTATCAATGATTACATCACTCAGAATGGTCTTTCAGACATCTGGACATTTAAGTTCCCTGACCAAAAAGTTTTTTCTTTCTTCTCTAAGGTCCACCATACATATACTCACATTGACTACTTTCTTCTTGATAATCGACTACTGGGGAATGTAAGCTCCTGCTCATATCACAGTATTATCATTTCTGCTCCTGGTGCCATTTCATTTTGTTTAGCTCTACCTAACTGCCTCAGGCCCTCTCATTGCTGGAGACTCAACCCTCCCCTATTAGCTAATGAACAATGCATACACTTTATCTCTTCTCAAATTAATTTTTTTCTTGCAACTAATGTTTCCTCTGAAATGTCCGATTCAACCTTATGGGAGGCACTCAAGGCCTATCTTCGTGGACAAATAATTGAATACTCTTCTAGAGTAAATAAAGCAAGAGCTTCTAGACTTGATAATATCTCTAGATCCATTGCTGACATTCATAGATATTACTCCTCCTCCCCTACTCCAACCCTTTTCAAAGAATGACTGCGTCTGCAGACAGAATATGACTTACTTTCTACTGACAGGGCAGTATATAAACTCACAAAAGCTCAATACAACACTTATGAATCAGGTGACAAGGCTGGCAAGCTACTGCCCCAACAAGCATGTCAAGCTGCTTCTTCTCACTTGATCTCTAAGATTTGCAGTCAAGCAGGGGAAATGGTAATGGACCAGATAGAAATTAACAAAATTTTTAAGCAATATTACAGTAAATTATTATGGTTCTGAATGTGATGGAAATCACCCACAACTTGACTCCTTCCTAGAGAACCTAACCTTCCCCTCAGTCTCAGTCCTACAAAACCGCTCACTTGGTGGTGAGATTTCTGAGACAGAAATTCTAGAAGCTATTCTAGAAGCCTTACAAAATAATAAGACACCTAGACCAGATGGCTTCACCTCTGAATTTTACAAAAAATGTGCCTCCAACTTGTCCCCCCGCTCCAAGCCATGTTTAATGAATCTCTGTCAGCGGAGTGCCTTACACAAACCCTACGACAAGCGTTGATAACACTTCTGTCAAAAAAGGACAAAGACTCACTTCAGTGTGCCTCATACCATCCGACTTCCTTATTAAATGTAGATTATATGATACTAGCTAAAATCCCTAGCAGCTAGATTAGAGAAGATTTTGCCTCAGATTATATCTTCAGACCAAATGGGTTTCATTCTGAATAGGCATTCCAGCTCAAATTTGAGAAAATTACTAAATATTATGTACTCCCCTCCACTGAAATGGTTGTATCACTTGATGCTGAAAAAACGTTCGATCGGGTTGAATGGCAATGTTTGTTTTCAACCCTAAATAAATTTGGATTTGACGATGCCTTCATCTCTTGGATTAGACTACTTTACTCTCTTCCTTTGGTCAGTGTGATCACCAATGGACAGCAATCTAGATATTTCTCACTCAGCAGGGGTACTCGTCAAGCTGACCCTTGTCGCTCCTTCATTTCACTGTCACCATTGAGCCCTTAGCCATCGCTCATAGTCTAGGGAGTTTTGGGGTGTGGAACATACGGACATAACTTATAAACAGTCTTTGTACGCAGATGATCTTCTGTTGTAATTTCGAACCTCTTAACTTCCATTCCTCCCATTATATATATTGACTAAGTTTGGAAAAGTTTCAGTATACAAAGTTAATTTTCAGAAAAGTGAAATGTTCCCCCTTAACCAGGCAGCTACCCTAATTTCTATCTTACATTTCCCATTTAAGATAGTCAAAAACAGCTTTAACTATCTTGGGGTTAAAATCACATGCATTTTCTCAGCTCTTTTCACCAAGAATTTTGGTATTTTATTTGAAAAATGTAAACAAATTATGGCTGGATGGATGAAGCGCCCCCTGCCTATAGCTGGACGAGTCAATCTTATTAAAATGATTATATTACCAAAATTTACCAACCTATTCCAAAATATTCCCATTCTGATCAAGAAGTATTTTTTTAATTAATTAGAGAAGAGTATAACTTCATTTATCTGGAACAATAAACCACATAGAATTAAAAGAAGTGTGCTGCAGAGACCTAAAAAGCTTGCTGGCCTTGCTCTACCTAATTTCATTCATTATCATTAGGCTTGTAATATCAAGAAAATATTATCCTGGATGGGGGAGTGTGTGATAGGCAGCTGTGAGGCCTGGGTACAAATGGAACATTCTTCCAGGCTATTTCATTTATGCTCCTTAATTTCTGCCTCCTCACCCCTTCCTCAAAGCCAATTTTCTTCCAACCTAAATAGTGTGCCATTCAGTTAGAATTTGCTCACAATTTAGCATGCGACATCAGTACTTTCCCCAATCCAAAATAATTGCAACTTTCCGCCTTGTCTCTCTGATTCTACCTTTGGAGTTTGGTTCGCAAAGGGAATCAAGTCACTTTCTAATTTATACATTAATGGAAAATTCGGTTCATTTACACAACTTTCCCAAATGTACGATCTGCCAGAATCTCAGCTTTTCAGATATATCCAAATCTGACACTTTGTCCAGAAAAAAATTACCTCTTTTCCAAATTTGCCAACAAACAATACAATCGATCACATTCTTTCTTTAGCTTCACACTGCAAAGGCTTAATATCAATTCCTTATGACAGAATAAGTAATATCTCCCCTCATTCATTGCAAGTTGTTAGGAGACTTTGGGAAGAGGACATTGGAGGAGAAATGACAGATGAGTACTGGGAGGCTGCACTTGGCCTAATACATATCTCCCCACCATGTGCAAGACGCAGCTTAATACAACTAAAGGTTGTTTTGAGAGCACATTTGACCAATGCTAGACTGGCCAAAATGTTTCATAATGCAGACCCTTCCTGTCCTCGCTGTTAAAGTCAACCAGCAAATCACACACATACCATGTTCTGGTCATGCCCTAACCTTAACACATTTTGGACCAGTATTTTTAACACCTATAACAAGATGTTTCAAAAAGACATTCATCCTAACCCCATATGTGCCCGATTTGAATTTGCTCCAGAAACTTGTACCCTTAACGGTAAAGCACTTGTAATTATAGCATTTACCTCCTTGCTTGCTAGACGTCTCATTGTTCTCTCATGGAAGCAACAAGCATCACCTACTTTTTCCAGATGGTTAAAGACATCATGCAGTTTTCTGAAACTTGAGAAAATCAGATACACCCTTCAAGGCTCTATGCAAAAGTTTATGAAGATTTGGACCCCGTTTTTCGACTATTACAAGAGCTTACAAATCCCACTCAATAAGGAAGATTAGAGTTAGACTGAGGTGGCAGAGAACCCCCCCCCCCATTTTTTGGTTTTTGTTGCTTGTTTATTTTCCTTTTTTCTATATGTATGTGTGTATTATGAATAATATGTATGGCAAGATATATGTGCAATCTGTGTACTAATCTATGTATATGGATTAGGTATAATGCATTTATGGTTATGTCGTTCCATATATATTCATGTGTATGTGTATAAAAATGTATTGTGAAAATCAATAAAAATTGTTAATGAAAAAAAAAAGAGGTCAGCTGGTGGCAGGGCCTTTTCCTATCGGGCCTCGTCAAGCAGTCAGAGTCTGTTGAGTCCTTTAAATCCAAACATAAACCTCATCTCTATTTGCCTTTAAATTGAGTATCAAAGAAAGTTGAATCAGTACATCTGGATACAACATTTATTGACAGATTGTATTGTATTATTGTAACCAGGTGAACTGATTCAACTTTCTTTGATTTTTTTTTTTACCTGGATTATTGAGCATGTATAAAGACATTTTAATTGATACTTAATACTTCACAACCAGATGTTGTGAAGTACTCAATTACTACATGGTGGGTCAATTTCTGTCTCAATGAATTTATCAAGCACTGTTCTGCCTACAACATTATCCACCTTATTCCTACTCCCCATGATACCTTGCGAGAATTATGGGCATGGCTTCTGGTGCATCCTGTCGCTGAACCGGAACCGGTGTTTTCCATGGCAACGGTAACGGCACGCGATTTGTACGGCATTTCATTCATTCATGAAGATCTAGCCAGCCACATTAGCTAATGATGTGGGAACACAACCTCACGGAGCGAAAAAAGGATGAAATAAGAATACCTTTTCCATCCGTAAATAAATGGTTGGGAAGATGACGTGAAGAAGTGGCCTTGTATCACATATGGTAGCATTTTTAGCTATTTTGTTGAGTCCATTGCCTGTGATGGTAAGTTGATGAACAATTTACAAAGCTCGGAGGTGTACCAATATCTACACAACAATTAAGTCAACCGGGTGTTATTTAAAGATGTTGGAAACGACCTTGCCTACCTAAAAGCAGACATAGAGCCGAGTCAGAGCCTGCACGTATCTCATCATAAGGCTTGGGACAGCGACCTCTCAGGGGACGGTGTTGTTGTCAAGCCACATGTGATGGTTGCTCCTCCAGAGTAGCTGTGGTCCTCCATTGCTGGATCTGCCCACTGTGTTTGGGCATCATGAAAAGTCTTTGAAATAGGACCTGGCTCCTCAGAAGCCTCCATCTCAACAGACTCATCTGCACGTAATACATAAAGTGCATATTTAGGTCACAACATTTTTTTTTATTTTTAATTTTATTTAACCTTTATTTATACAGGTAATCCCATTGAGACAGCGGGGTCTCATTTTCAAGAGAGACCTGTCCTGGAACAAACATGAGCAATACAATACAACACTGAGTTACAGACAGACAGGTTGATCAGTACAAAACACAAAACACAAAAAAACATGAGATATATTGTTTCAGTAGCGATCAATTCAAGCAGATGGAAAAGTACAAAAAGTTTGACAGAAATTAAATGTACACAAATTTAAAGTACAATGTTCAGACAAACTGAATAACTGATTAGTTTATTATATTATTTGTGAAGGATTTTGGAAAGGTAAATAATAACAACAAATTAGGGCTACTTCAAAAAAAAATCTTAAACACTGTGCCTTACTTTTAGCTGTTGTCAGACTGTTCTCTACTGCAAATAAGCACTCTAAACCAAGGGGTGTTGTATGGGGACTAGGGTTGGCTAATCAGAATCTAACTTGCACACAGACATCAGGATACATAGCCTAGGTTTAACATGTTCAGAATAAATATTCCGTATCTGTTGATTAAAACGGGGAATGAAATTAGCACCTACCAAATAAAGGGTAACGTTAAATGTCCATGGCAAGTAACAATTTCAGGTCACCTGCCTGTCACCATGGCAGACAGGTTTTTCTTATACTAATAATATTTTTTAAAAACAATGCTTAAGTTAAGAATAGTCAGATTCTGAAAAGTGGGGGGGGGAGTGGTGTAAACAAAGCTAGCAAACTAGTCGACATCACATTAATCTACCTTCTCAGGTGGCCTCTCGTAACCCAGACAAAGTGTTGGGTAAGGCGTATCCAGCGTTGGCTTCTTATCCACAAAGTGAAACGAGCACACACAAAGAGTTGGGGGGGGGGTTTAAGTTTAAGTTCTTTAGCCGATTTCTTTTTGCTTCGTCGTCTTGTGGGAGGCGATGGGAAGTGTACCATCGCTGACAGGAACAGTCTGATTTAGTTTGGGGCTTATGATCGAAACACTCCCACTCATTACGTCTGGTTGTACCACGAACAGCACATGTTGTCCCGCGCTCCGTAATGACATTTTATAGGTCGGTTAGCAATTTTTATCGTCTTTTTTAAAACACGAACTGCCGTGTGTGATACTGCTTCCGCCGAACACCGGAAGTATTACCCATAATCGTTTCCCCAGTGACCCCCCCCCCCAGGAAACTCGTGGATAGAGTATAGATTATTGACTATTGCAAACTGTCCTCTTCAATCACGTCTTTTCTTTCTCTCTGAATGCTGTCTTCTCCTTTTTATTCTTCTGTGTATGTGAATGGTGTGACACGAGTCTCTCCTGTGTGGACATGTAGCCTGTCCTCCTCCCAGCTCTCCATGGTGACAGTGGTTGCCACCTGGACACTGCTTGGCATCTCCCTCGTCACATTTTCTTATCTTATAAATCCATATAATTGTGTTATTCTGTTTCAAGGTTATATCCTTCTCTCACTCAGATGTGTGACTAATGTTTTTTCTTGTCTCTTCTGTGAGTCTTCCCTGTGTACGTGTGTAGTGTGTCCTCCTGTCAGATGTCCATGGTGATGCTGGTCACATGGCTCAGTTCCTGGGCTGTTCCAGTGGCGTCTGGACACTGCTTGGCCTCCTCCTCATCGTATTCTCCATATATTTTATAATTCCGTTATAACCCTGTTACCCTCTTTCAATGTTGTATTCTGTAAATGGTGTAAACACAACATCAGTTGCCTGTCTGTCCGTCTTGGGAGAGAGATCCCTCCTCTGTTGCTCTCCCTGAGGTTTCTTCCTCTGTTTTCTCCCTGTTAAAGGGTTTTATTTTTTAGGAGTTGTTCCTTATCCGATGCGGTGGTCTAAGGACAAGATGTTGTGTTGCTGTAAAGCCCCCTGAGGCAAAATTGTAAATTTGTGATAATGGGCTATACAAATAAATAAAGTGACTCGACTTGACTACCTTGTAATTTTGGGCTATACAAACTAACTTGACTTGACTTGACTTGGTTAAAACATTTCGATGAATGATGTGAAGCACAAATGGGTGCCTTTTTATATTCATGTAATGCCACAGGGCCTTTTTCTCAGAGAGAGAGAGGACATAACTCTTTACAAAAGGACATTTAAATGTTGCTCATTAGATAATAATGAACAAAACAGAGTGTTTGGAGAGAGATGATGCTTTAAATCACTCTGGCCGGATGGAAAAAGCTGACTCATGTCACGACCAGTCTCATCCATTCATGCTCTATACCCACTTAAAGGCTAATTTGACCTAACAGGAACTGAAATAAACCCACATCAGCATATGCCAATGCCACATAGAGGGACTGGGACTAAACCTTGGACCCGCTTGCTGTGAGGAAACTGTCCTAACCGCTGAGTCACTTTCCCACCAGCAAATAGCAATACACGTTAAATGTCCAATTAAAGTAACAAAGCTATGTAACACTCCCACTGAAGCAGTAAGACAGACAGATATAACAGACTAACTCCACAGGTAGCAATAAGATCTCACCTCTGATCTTATCTAGACTGAATAATAAGCAGCCATAAGACTCAATATCTCTCAATTGATAAGAAAACTAAGAGAGAAGCAGGAAAACACTTTTTTTCTTCCTTTTGGACCATTCCTGTCTTGAACAGAGTATTCAGTAGCAGTAACCAGACAAATCTCCAGAGAGCCTTTAGCCTGGACCTGCAACCTGCTGAGATGAGTGAGAGGCTGCCAAGCTGCTGAGTGAAGGCCCGGTCCTTTCATCACTCTCCCCAGATCACAAATTGTCTGTCTTTTCACCACCGGTCCATCTGGGTGATTCATTTTTGATCCTTACTCCTTCTCCTCCTACTTCTCCAACTCATTCTGCTCCTCTCCAGCTCTCCTGTGTGGTTCTCTGGCCCAAGCTTACCTTCCAAATAAGCAGTGATCTCCTCATGCACATGCGTCCACACATGCACGCACACATACGTACTGATAAATGTGTACGGATGTGCATGCAAGTACACACTCAGAGAAACAAATGAGCAGATGCAGACAGATGTAACCAGACTAAATATTAATATCTATTCCAAGAGTGTACGCATTCGTGTGCATGATCACATGCTTGAACGCTATCTCTCTATCTCATTCAATCATGCACATAAAACAGACACACAGACACACACGCAGATGCACACACACAGATGCACACACACACACAAACATAGAGACAAACAAATATACATTTGCACCATCATCTCTCTCCTACAGCCTATATGTCAGAGCTCCAAGTCCTCTTGACTCCCCCTCCTGAGCTGAGGAGTGATTCTGACAGAGTAGGCCAGCTGGTGGCGACCGACAGTGCACCTGTCATAATACAACCAAGCAGAGGTCATCGACCCACCGAGAGGCTGGGCCAGCAGGGCCTGTGTCTGAGGCCAGAGAAGGGGATATCTGGCCTCTCTCTTGTGTGTGTGTGTGTGCACGATCCTCGGCAGTGGATCAGCGTCACTCCCTAACACATTGGCTGGATACTCGTACTGAAAGACAGGCCCTCCCCTCTGACATGTCGGGCCAGCAGAACCTGTGGGATGCCTGCCACCCAAGTGGAAGGATAGATGGATGGATGGATGGATGGATGGATGATGGATGGATGGATGGACCATCAGACAGACAGGTGGACGAACAAAATGGATGGCCTGATCAGTCACTCGATGGATAGATGGTTGGAGGGGTGAATGATGAACTAATGAATAAATAGATAACTGACCGATGGATGGTGGATAGATGAACAGATGAAAAGATGCATGCATGGATGGATGGATGACTTAGTGTATGGATGAATCTCTGATAGATGACAAACAGATGAAAAATGGATGGATGGATGGATGGATGGATGGATGCATGCATGCATGCATGCATGGTTGAATGGATGGATCGAAAGATGACAGATGAACAGATGTAAAGATGAATAAGTGGACAGACGGATGGATGGATGAATTGAATTAGGCAGGCAAGCCTGAGAAATGTGAAAAGATAAAGAGTAGGTTTCTCTCTCTCTCTCTCTCTCTCTCTCTCTCTCTCTCTCTCTCTCTCTCTCTCTCTCTCTCTCGCTCTCTCTCTGTCTCCTGGACAAGCGACCGCACACAGCCTGCAGCAACATTCCCCCTCGATGTCCTTTATTTTCATAGTGTGAAGGTTCGGCAAGGATAATAAACATTTTGGACAAAGTATTTTGTGTAAAGCAATGTTTGCCTCCCCGAGGAGAGTCTGGGTTTCATTAGAAATATATGTGCCTGTGTGAGTGTGTATGTGTGAGTGTGTGTGTGTGTGTGTGTGAGAGA
>NC_079221.1:27024434-27051934 GCF_029633865.1 Lampris incognitus
CATGAATTTGAATGTTTGTACAAGTGTGTTTACATGTGTGTGAGAGAGTGTGTGCATGTACGTCTATATATGTGGGTAGTGTGAAAATGGGTGCAAATGTGTTTGAGTGTGTGTGTGTGTGTGTGTGTGTGTGTGTGTGTGTGTGTGTGTGTGTGTGTGTGTGTGTGTGTGTGTGTGACTTTGTATATCTGTGTGTGCTGTATGTATATGTGTGTGTCCCATCCATGGTAAAGCAATAAGCAGTAGCTTGAGGGGATTATATGAAACTGTTGGGTAGAAGCACTGAATCCTAAAATGTTAAGGATCAGTGCCTGCCTGGGATTCAGTTACTGCCAGAGGACCCACAGAAACACACACACACACACACACACACACACACACACACACACACACACACACACACACACCACATCATAACGCCCCTCATACTTTACAGAGCCTTATATAGTAGTTTATATACATATGCACACACGTGCACTCATTCAAACCGCACACTGCACCTCCACACACTCACTGCATCACCCAGTACACTTCACAGCACACACATATGCACACACACACACACACACACACAAAGTAAAGTGGATTCAGTTTTGTAGACATGACGGCTGAGTCAGGCCATCTGACTCCTGTTCTGAGTGTTGCTGTACCGCTCTGGAGGTTATTTGTCTTGCATTTTAACACCACTGGACCCACACACTCAAGATACTGTTCTCCCCTCGGGTGTGTGTGACCGACTGTGTGTCTGTGTGTGATGGTGGGGGTATCAAGGACCCTACACACCTTAAGGAATTCCTTTGTGCGTGATGAAAAGTCAATCTGTCACTCATCACAAGGGATGTCAGACATGCAAATCTATCAACACTGTTTAAAACAGCAAGGCTTGGATGGATGGATGGATGGATGGATGGATGGATGGATGGATGGATGGACGGACAGATGGAAGGACGGATGGATGATGAACAGATGCTCAACATTTACAGGAGAGGTCAGAAATGGTGACTTTAACATGATAACGAATTAATGAGGAATCAGACGACTTTGTCTTTGACTTGTTATTCCTTGGAGTTTATGACCAGAGATCTAGTGGAAATATGATTATATACTTTTTTCCCCCCTCTTTTTCTGTCCCAATTGTACCCGTCCAATTACCCCACCCTTCTGAGCCATCCCGGTCACTGCTCCACCCCCTCTGCTGATCCGAGGAGGGCTGGAAACTACCAGATGCCTTCTCCGGTCCATGTGGAGTCGCCAGCCACTTCTTTTCACCTGGCACTAAGGAGTTTCGCCAGGGGGACATAGCGCATGGGAGGATCACACTATTCCCCCCAGTTCCCCCTCCCCCCTGAACTGGTGCCCTGACTGACCAGAGGAGGCGCTAGTTCAGCAACCAGGACACATACCCACATCCGACTTCCCAACCGCAGACACAGCCAATTGTGGTCTGTAGGGATGCCCGACCAAGCCGGAGGTAATATGGGGATTAAAAACCGGCGATCCCTGTGTTTGGTAGGCAACGGAACAGACGCGACAACACTCGGACGCCCCCTGAAATATGATTATATTCTATGCTAATATCCTCCCCTACATGCTCAGCTCTCTCAATCTTGAGAAGGAGAGATAAAACCAGCCATCCACCAGCCAATCACCATGTGTCCTTGTCGGTATTATTACCATCTAGCCTTTCAACCAGCCATCACTGGGTGGTTCACAACCCGATCAGGCTCAGCAGTAGCTGCACGTAGCCTTAATTAATCTTTGCAAAAAATCTTTCTTTTTTAAAGCTATTGATTTTCGTATTTGCAAATTGCAATAAGGATGAATTGCTTACTTCAACTGATGACTATAGTTGCAAAAATTGTGAGGGTTTATATATATATACACTACCGTTCAAAAGTTTGGGATCACCCAAACAATTTCGTGTTTTCCATGAAAAGTCACACTTATTCACCACCATATGTTGTGAAATGAATAGAAAATAAAGTCAAGACATTGACAAGGTTAGAAATAATGATTTGTATTTGAAATAAGATTTTTTTTACATCAAACTTTGCTTTCGTCAAAGAATCTTCCATTTGCAGCAATTACAGCATTGCAGACCTTTGGCATTCTAGCTGTTAATTTGTTGAGGTAATCTGGAGAAATTGCACCCCACGCTTCCAGAAGCAGCTCCCACAAGTTGGATTGGTTGGATGGGCACTTCTTTGAGCAGATTGAGTTTCTGGAGCATCACATTTGTGGGGTCAATTAAACGCTCAAATGGCCAGAAAAAGAGAACTTTCATCTGAAACTCGACAGTCTATTCTTGTTCTTAGAAATGAAGGCTATTCCATGCGAGAAATTGCTAAGAAATTGAAGATTTCCTACACCGGTGTGTACTACTCCCTTCAGAGGACAGCACAAACAGGCTCTAACAGGTACTATTTAATGAAGATGCCAGTTGGGGACCTGTGAGGCGTCTGTTTCTCAAACTAGAGACTCTAATGTACTTATCTTCTTGCTCAGTTGTGCAACGCGGGCCTCCCACTTCTTTTTCTACTCTGGTTAGAGCCTGTTTGTGCTGTCCTCTGAAGGGAGTAGTACACACCGGTGTAGGAAATCTTCAATTTCTTAGCAATTTCTCGCATGGAATAGCCTTCATTTCTAAGAACAAGAATAGACTGTCGAGTTTCAGATGAAAGTTCTCTTTTTCTGGCCATTTTGAGCGTTTAATTGACCCCACAAATGTGATGCTCCAGAAACTCAATCTGCTCAAAGAAGTGCCCATCCAACCAATCCAACTTGTGGAGCTGCTTCTGGAAGCGTGGGGTGCAATTTCTCCAGATTACCTCAACAAATTAACAGCTAGAATGCCAAAGGTCTGCAATGCTGTAATTGATGCAAATGGAGGATTCTTTGACGAAAGCAAAGTTTGATGTAAAAAAAATCTTATTTCAAATACAAATCATTATTTCTAACCTTGTCAATGTCTTGACTCTATTTTCTATTCATTTCACAACATATGGTGGTGAATAAGTGTGACTTTTCATGGAAAACACAAAATTGTTTGGGTGATCCCAAACTTTTGAACGGTTAGTGTATATATTTTTTAGACTTTCACAACCTAGAAGGTTTCCGATTCAGCTTTTTCATGCACCTTGACAATGGCAGCAAGGAATTGCCAGAATTGCTACCACAATCTCCCAATTCTGCTCCAAAGTGACATCGCGGTATCAGACGAAGTGAATTTTTAAGGATGCCTGTCGGTCCCTGCAGAGGAGACTTAGGCTTTACTGTAGGTAAGAGTAAAGCCAAATAGGGAGCGTCGATGACAACAAAGTGACCATGGCCACTGAACTTAGTGAAACTACAGCAACTAAACGAAGATACAACTATGTCATTGACAGGTTTACAGGTTGACGCAGATGCATGTTAGCATGCATCACCAGCTGGACCCAGCGTGTGAGGAGAATTTAGTGAAATCAGCTGTTGAAAAGCTGCATACCTTCGATGGTTCATGGTTTGAGACCCTGTGGTGATAAATGACATCCATGGCTACTGTGATTATAACACCAGGCCTACGGACATATGGAGGAAAGGAAACGTCTGTTGAACAATTTCCTCTACAGTGGCTTCATTTTTATCATGTTTGCATTATTTCTGGGTTTTCTTTTTTGTTTTGTTTTGTTTTATAACTTATTGATGTCCATATACAGTGCATCTGGAAAGTATTCACACCCCTTCACTTTCCCCACATTTTGTTATGTTACAGCTTATTCCAAAATGGATTAAATTCTTTTTTTTCTCATCAATCTACACACAATACCCCATAATGACAAAGCGAAAAAGGTTTTGTAGAAATTTTTGAAAATTTATTCAAAATAAAAAACTGAAATATTGCATGTACATAAGTATTCACATCCTTTACTCAGTGCTTGGTTGAGGCACCCTTGGCAGCGATTATAGCCTCAAGTCTTCTTGGGTATGAAGCTACAAGCTTGGCACACCTATATTTGGGGTATTTCTCCCATTCTTCTCTCCAGATCCTCTCGAGCTCTGTAAGGTTAGATGGGGAGCATCGCTGCACAGCTATTTTCAGGTCTTTCCAGAGATGTTCAATGGGGTTCAAGTCTGAGCTCTGGCTGGGCCACTCAAGGACATTCACAGACTTGTCCCGAAGCCACTCCTTCGTTGTCTTGGCTGTGTGCTTAGGGTCGTTGTCGTGTTGAAAGGTAAACCTTCACCCCAGTCTGAGGTCCTGAGCGCTCTGGAGCAGGTTTTCATCAAGGATCTCTCTGTACTTTGCTCCATTCATCTTCCCTCGATCCTGACTAGTCCCCCAGTTCCTGCCGCTGAAGAACATCGCCACAGCATGATGCTGCCACCACCATGCTTTACTGTAGGGATGGTATTAGCAAGGTGATGAGAGGTGCCTGGTTTCCTCTAGGCACCTCCAGGCACCTTTGGCATTCAGGCCAAAGAGTTCAATCTTGGTTTCATCAGACCAAAGAATCTCATTTCTCATGGTCTGAGAGTCCTTTAGGTGCTTTCTGGCAAACTCCAAGAGGGCTGACATGTGCCTTTTACTGAGCAGAGGTTTCCGTCTGGCCACTCTACCATAAAGGCCTGATTGGTGGAGTGCGGCAGAGATGGTTGTCCTTCTGGAAGGTTCTCCCATTTCCACAGAGGAACGCTGGAGCTCTGTCAGAGTGACCATCGGGTTCTTGGTCACCTCCCTGACCAAGCCCTTCTCCCCCGATTGCTCGGTTTGGCTGGGCGGCCAGCTCAATTTTGAGTGTCATAGCACAGGGTGTGAATACTTATGTACATGCAATATTTCAGTTTTTTATTTTTAATACATTTGCAAAAATTTCTACAAAACCTTTTTCACTTTGTCATTATGGGGTATTGTGTGTACATTGATGGGAAAAAACGGAATTTAATCCATTTTGGAATAAGGCTGTAACATAACAAAATGTGGGGAAAGTGAAGGGGTGTGAATACTGTCCAGATGCACTGTATATCCTGGATGGAGACAATAGTGCCTTTGCTTGATGCTATGTAGCTCATACTGTCGCTGGTATGGATGCTTCATCTGCACTGATTTTTCTGCATGACGACTGTTGGGCTTGTCTTTAGTTGTCTACTGCACGTCTGATTACTGCTGCAATACAATTTACAGACAGACTTGTTATTTTTTCCTATTTTGCTGCAGTTTATTAACGGACTGAAAGAAATGAAAAACATAAAAACACTCTATTAGTACTTCATAAAAATATCCCTAATGCATAATATGCAAGGACTTGAGAAAAAAAAACTTAAAAAAGAAATAATAAAATGAGCTTGTAATTATTTTTTTACTGTGATTGTGGGGTACTGACACCGGCTTTGGATGTTAAGTCTATTTTGTACCGCATGTTGGAGACAACTATTAAGTACTCAGGCAGTTTCACTGTGTACTAACAACGATTATCCACACATAATTCTGCATTTTGGCAATAGGGAAATCAGAAAGTGCAGACTTTATTTTTGCCAAAATTGTTTAGAAAATAACAGACCGTCCAACAAAAACAGGATAAACAAACATGCAAGATTACTAATTGGCTTCCTGGCTGCCGCTTGTGATGCTGGGAACCAGTTCCTCGCTTTGTTTTGTTTTGTTTTGTTTTGTTTTGTTTTGTTTTATGCTTTAAGCGCTCCACGACATGTCCAGAATACAGGTTTGATACTGACTGAAAGGTGAGATTGTCATGTGACTTGAGTTGGTTTGTGATCAAGGGTGTGCGGCTCAAAGGGCTCTCTCTCCCTGTGTGTGTGTGTCAACACCAGCAAGGGGCCAGTCATCGTGACGGGGCAGGAGGGATGGGCAAACACGCACACGCCAGCCCTGATGACAGGGCAAGATGGACGACATGCGATAAGAGATAAGAGGAACACTGCATGACTGTTTGAGAGAGAGAGAGATACAAAGAGAGAGAGAGAGAGAGAGAGAGAGAACTAAAGACAGAGAGAGTGACAGAGAGTGAAAGAGAGAGAATAACAGGCCATGTGTGTCTATGCTGGAGTGGGAAAAGAGAGATTGAGGGACAGAAAACGAGAGAGCAAGAGAGATATACAGACAGGGAAAGAGAGCGGGTGATGGAAAGGTGGAGGAACATGGCAAGGAGAGAGGAAGTGATAGAGATAAAAGAGGATAAACCCGAAAGAGATGGAGCGAGCAAGTGAGAGAGATGCGGATGGAACAATGGAAAAGAGAAAGCAAAAGAGAAGAGAACGCAAAGGAGAAAGTCAATGGGGTCGTCGAAGCAAATGTGTGCGAGAGAAAAGTCAAGAAACTGTGAGAAGAACAGATATGAAATGCTGGACAGAGGTCAGGGTGGGAAGGAGGAGAAACAGAGGATGGCGAATGAAAAAGAAAATATCCAAAAAACATCCGGAGCCCACAGAGTCACACTGGAAGCGCTTCACAACCCGGCAACTCACTGTGGACAGGGCTTACCTGTCAGCACCATGTACCCACGTACCGAAGACGCCCAGCCGGCCCGGAGCTGCAGCCGTCTGGGATCCCGGGTCCAATGCCAAAAACCCAACATCCTCTGCACTCTCCAGCGAACATTAACCCACACCGAGAAGCCAAGATAACCAAGGACTGCATATGTTACACGAAAACACACACGACTGAACGCACAAACACACAAGTGCTAAGATTTGGTCATAAACATCCACATAAATATATGACACACACACACACACACACACACACACACACACACACAAAATACATACATAAATACATACAGTATGCACCTTTCTGTTTGAGCTTGCAAATGCATAAGTGCACAAACACACGTGCGTACACATTCTCAGGAAAACGTTCACAAAAATAAAAACAAACACATATACACACTCATATATATATATATATATATATATATATATATAGATATAGAGATAGATATAGAGATAGAGATATATAAAGATTAAAAATAAACAATACACACATGCATGGTGATGCAGAAAAAATATACTGAATATATTATATATATATGTAAAGACAACTACAAACACATACTACATCACACAAACACATATAGACACAAATATTTAAAAACTGTTAACAGACATACTGACATAAAGACAAAGTGCGCACATACAAGTACACACAAGAAGCACTTAGATACAGACATGTATGCACAAAAATTCATATACATATGCATAATCACATACACACAGACAAATATATATGGGGACACACCAACATACAAATATGCGCGCGCACACACACACACACACGCACACACACACACACACACACACACACACACAGACTGATTATCAGGCCTGCTGATTTGCTGTGGTTAGCTGTCATCTGCTTCTTGTTTGTGTTTCTGTGTGTCCTCACGGCTCCATCCCGACAGCAACCAGATGCAGAGATAGACAGAGATAGAGAGAGAGAGACAGACAGATAGACAGACAGACAGACAGAAAGAGGGTGAAGAGACAGATGGGAGAGAGGAAGAAGGGAGGAATTGGTTAAGGACAGAGAGAAGAGGGATGTGGTAGTGAAAGAAGGAGAGGGGAGGTCGGTGAGGACAGAGAAAGTAGGAGATAAGCACAGCGACACAGAGATTAGAGAGAGAGAGAGAGAGAGAGAGAGAGAGAGAGAGAGAGAGAGAGAGAGAGAGAGAGAGAGAGAGAGAGAGAGAGAGAGAGACAGAGAGAGAGAGAGACAGAGAGAGAGAGAGACAGAGAGAGAGAGAGAGGTGAGACAAGCCTCTGCTCTTGTGCTAATTTGGCCTCCGCTGCCGAGCCAAGAGGAAGTGGTGCTGCCAGATCTCCTTTCCCCCACCATCCCTCACCATGGCTGGCAATGGACCGCCCGGGGCTGGACCCCCTCCTCTCAGAGCTCCCTGCGAGACTGAGGTGCCAGCTCCAATCTCCCCTATTTCACCTCACCTCAACGGCAAAGGCATCCCCACCTTTCAGGGAGTGTGTGAGTGTGTGTGTGTGTGTGTGTGTGTGTGTGTGTGTGTGTGTGTGTGTGTGTGTGTGTGTGTGTGTGTGTGTGTGTGTGTGTGTGTTAAGTACAGGGTGATGGCGGACAGCTGAAGTTCTCACAGTGGTTATGTGGTTATTCCTCCTTAGCAGTGTAAAGGAGCTGGGATCCCCCCACCCCCTACACACACACACACACACACACACACACATACCCTGCATTATGCAGCTCTTGTTAATGCGACGTTTTGGCTGACAGAGGTGAAGAAGAATGCTGCATGTGTGGAGGAATGTATGAATAGTTTGTGTGGAGTGAGAATATCTCATTACAAACAAATGCATTTATGTACTGTTGAATTGATAATATCGTTATTGATCTGCACATTAATGTTGCCATAGTCACTGACACTGATATTGATAGTGATGACATTTTATTGGTGTTGAGATTGATATTGGCAGTTGTGAAGCCAAGTAGTTAGAGAGGCCAGCCCATAACTGGAAGGTTGTTCATTTCCCGTAACAGTGTGTTTCCTGCTGAAGTGCCCTTGAACAACGCACTAAACTCCTACCATGTCACACGTGCCTCAGGATAAGACTGTGAGCTAAAAGGCCGGTGAAATGTGATACTGTTATTGATTGCGACCTTTATGTATGTACTCTAGACATGTACGTTGTTCTGATGTTGTTGCCAGTCTATCGCAATACATCGCAGCACTGGTTGACTTTGCATTGTGTGTGAAGTTTTATCTGTTGTAAATCGTAATAAAATGCAAAGGCATCATATTTTTCCACAACTGTCGATGTACTTACTGTAGTCCTGAAACAGCTTTCCAGCCCATACTAATCCACACTTCGTACAACACCCCTGCCTTATCACAAATACAAGGCTCGAACAACGTGAAAACAGGACCGGGCCGCTGTTGATATTAGCATTTTCAGAAATAACAGACTGCTGTTTTGACGAACATCATCGAAACACAAGCTGCTTAGGCCTGATCCTCTCTCCTTCTCCCTCTCTCACCTCCCTCCCTCACAGGCACAAACACTCAAAGGCACATCTAATAC
Source organism: Lampris incognitus (assembly GCF_029633865.1). Lineage (NCBI taxonomy): Eukaryota > Metazoa > Chordata > Actinopteri > Lampriformes > Lampridae > Lampris > Lampris incognitus. The sequence goes on from NC_079221.1 coordinate 27,033,474, forward strand.
TATTCACAAACATACACGTACACACACTATACCACCCGATACAGCTTCCTCACACATGTCCGGCAGACTTCTAAGGCATACTGATGTATCATGTGGAGCTGAGCGCCCCCCAAAACTCAACCTGCTGTACAGATGTATGGATGTGTCCATGTGTGTGTGTCTGTGCGAGTGAGTGAGTAAGTGACTGAGAAAGACAGGCAGAGAGACTAAGGTACAGAGAGAGGGAGAGAGAGAGAGAGAGAGAGAGAGAGAGAGAGAGAGAGAGAGAGAGAGAGAGAGAGAGAGAGAGAGAGAGAGAGAGAGAGAGAGAGAAAGAAAGAAAGAAAGAAAGAAAGAAAGAAAGCGTTAGCCTCACAGGAGGAGCGGTACTCAAAAAACAGACAAAGGTGGGGGGGGGGGGGGGCGAGATGCAAGATTTTTCTGACACTTTTGTAAGTTCTGTCGTAATGGCCTCAGACTGAGATTCAGGATGCACAGACACACACGCACACACATTTAGACACAATGGATAGTTTGCTTGCGTATGGATAATTCTGCATACATGCATTCGTAATCTAACTATATCTATCAACCTGTGTGTCTCTCTATCTATCTACTGGTTAGCCCTTACCCCTTCAACTGATGTAATGAGAACAGTTCCAAACAATTCCCGTTGGCTGGCAGAGCAAGACTGTAGCAGTAAACTCAACGCTCTACACAGCTCATGCTGTAAAACGCTGAACCTCTCTGATGGCTACATCTGTCGTTAAAATCCTCCCCGCTGTGAGCTGCGCGAAGGGCGGCCTCAGTTCTTTCTCCCCCTAAGCTATCCGCGGCTGGAGTGGCTCGCTCTGGGGAGGACCCCTGAAGAGCGAGGCTCCATAACACAGACAACAACAGGCACGCAGGCACCGCCGGACTCTTTGTGTGTCTCATATGTGGCGTACATATGCGAGTTGAATTTCGACAGCAACAACAACAACAGCAGCAGAAGCAACAGATGGTTGATTCATGGCGGGACCGCATCGCTTCACTCGAAACTCTGACTGCACGACAAGCTTTTCGTCAGGCATAGTGTACAGGGACGTGGCGTACAGGAAAAGACCTCTGAGACAGTCGAACGCTTTGGCTAAAATGGCGGGCAGCTGTCCACACCGAGCAATTTTGAACAAGATTGGTTGTCCAGTGTTTGGCTTAGTTAGATTGGCTGATCACATGGTGAAATGGTTATCAATGGATCACTACGAACCTCTGGTAAGTTAATGGGGTTTCATTAAACAGTCCAATAAAATGTTCGATTTTATTTGACCGTTCAATAGTTTTTGAGTCCGACAAGACTTTACTAGCCCCCCCCCCCCACATACACACACACACACACCCCACACACACATATCAGATCAGAGCCGGAGAGTAGGAGGTATCCAGTGTCTTTTGATGAGAGGTAGAGATGAAGAGGGAAGAGGCTAGAGTTTGAAGACATGAATACATCTCATCTCACAGAGCACTCGTGAGACGCTCTATCAAAGCCACTTTCCTTCCGCCCATAAATACCAACTCAATGAATAATATCCCTCCCGCCACACCACGGGCACAAAGTCAAACTCACAGATCTGGTCAACACATGACAAAGCCTGATCATTTCAATCCCAATCCAGCTAAGAAAAAAAGAGACGACCCAACAGACTGTAAATTATTACATGCATTGGGCAGCTCAGATTGTCATTTTTTACTGGGGCCGGGGATTTTGGAGGGGGGGGGGTGATGGTGGTGGTCAGAGGAAATATCTTACAGTTTAAAGGTCCCTCATGTGAACCCCCCCCCAACCTCCTCCCCACTATAGCCTGTGTATGTTCACTAATAGCCATGTCTCCTCTCTTCCAAATATCTTGTCTTTTTATCTTTTACAAGACACTAAAACAATAACAATTAACAAACTGAACGAACAAAACAGGGCAACAGAGAAGAATCACAAACACAGACACCTTCTTCTACAGCAAACGATGACAGATACGCATAACACAGAAAGATGGTGGAAAAAAACATAATTGAATTTTTAAGGTTTTGTATGAACTTTTGAAAATGTTCGTTAAAACAAATTGTAATTAATGTCCAATGAGTAAAATGTATTCACGATCAGCATCGGAGAACGGTGTATTCCTATTTTCTAAGCTGCTAATGATCCTGGTAGACATCCAGCAATTGAGCTAAGCTAGGCTAAACTCACCATTCAACATACATTCACAGTGCACGCACAGACATAAAAAAGATATCCGCCAGTTTGTCTGAATCTATACAAATCTATGTAAATATGTAAATGAATGAATGAATGAATGGGCAGCATAGCAAAGTGCCTCATATGATGGTGTTCAGTTTCTACACCCACTTTCTCCACATCAGGGTCACCGACAGCTGGTGCCTATTGGGCAATAGCATAGGGACACACCCTCAACAGGTCAGCAGTCCATCACAGGGCATACAAACACACCTGTGGGCAACTGAGAAGGTCCAATTTACCAGACATGTCAGTGTATGGACTGTGGGAAGAAACCCCACACAGATAGAAGAGTGACCCATGACACCAACAAGCTAATGCAGGTTGGAATTAATTACTGTCCTGGTTGATTTAAAGGGGGGAAAATAATGATTTTTGACATTATCTCTATACTGTATGTGTCCATTACCAGCCTTAATTGTAAGCAATCATCTGTGTGTCTCTGAAACACTGGCGAAATTGTGCGGAAAAGCAGCAAACAGTCGGAGGATGTGAAAACGTACATCCTGGCTCGCCACTATTAGTATAGCTGTGTAACTGTTGTTGAAAACCTTGTTTGCTTTTAACCTCCAATCTCTGCCTGTCCTTTATTCATCCAGCAAAACAGACTAAGAATATATATAGTCACTAAAGCAACGGACTGTTTCACATTCATATGATTACAGAATTTATAGACCTGCCAACTGCCCAGGATGACAACAGTGTTTGACTTTAGACCAATAAGGTGCTCCACAGGAGCATTTGGGGATTGAGTGCCTTGCTCAAGGGCGCCTCAACAATGAAGCAATAAACTATTTTCGAGTTATCTCCCCCTCAAGAGGTTCCCCAGCTTTATAGGCTTGTTTCAACCAGCAAGACTTTGTTCACAAGCTCCATTCTCTCATCTGTGGGCTCCTGCTTCTGTGTGGCCGGAGGAAGTAAGGATTCCTAGATGTCCTAAAGACGTGCTTACCAGGAAGCCACAGGCCTTAAATAATCTCTCTGAGGATTACAGCAGGATCCCTTTAGAGCCGGGACGACAGAGTAAAACACGCCGTCCAATACATCCATGTTTCTTTTATCAGCCATGGTAAATAAGACAAGTATTACCTCCTACCCCCACCCATTCCCTTCTTTTTTCACCTTCTATTTAAGAGAAAGGCGAGCCAAAGAGAGGCGAGGAGTGAATAGAAGAGGAGAGGCAGTGGGCAGCTTTCCCTCTTTCCATCAGAGATGCGGAGCTGAAGACTTCTGCCAGGGAGCAGGCGCTTTGAAAGTGAAATGTTAGAATGGCAGATCACAGGGGCCAAAGAAAAATGATATTCTCCTCGTTACGACTCCCCCGGCCCCAGGCCCTTTGTTGTGGGGGCTTCTGCTTTTAACTGGAAACAGGACCAGGCCCCTCCTGTGTTTCTGGACTGCCCCCCACCTCTACCCCCACCCAAGACACACACACACACACACGTATAAATACATACATACATATACATACACATACATATATACACACATGTGCACACACTTACAGAGGCATATACATATCCAAAGAATGCATTCATGTTGGGGAGCCAAATTCAGGTCCATGTGACCATGCATGCAAAAATCTACATTCACACATACGTATTTATGCAGACATCCACACAGTGCATACACTTAACTCTCTCTCTCTCTCTCTCTCTCTCTCTCTCTCTCTCTCTCTCTCTCTCTCTCTCTCTCTCTCTCTCTCTCTCTCTCTCTCTCTCTCTCTCTCTCTCTCTCTCTCTCACACACACACACGTGAACACTGTGGAACCCTCTATCACCGTCTCTTGAGGTCTGTGACAGCTTGTTAAACCTGATGCCACGTGCACGGTCTTGCTCTCGACAGGAAATATCTCCTCACCTGTCAAAGTACACACAGGGTGGCCAGACGGGGGCAGCCCATTATTTCACAGGTTGGAACCAAGGAATCCTGGCCACGTTGCAGGTAGGATGATAGGATGCAGAGCAGAGGGGAATCGGGTTTATAACATCCCTCCTGAGCATGTAAATCTGTCAACGCCATTCCTCGCTCTCTTTCTATCTTTCTCAAAATAGCAGTCCACAACCAGAGGTCCTAGTCAGAATCAGAATCTGCTGAGTGAGTTTGCGTGTATCAGGAATTTGACTTTTAAAGTTGTAAAGATTTAAAAATGAATTGTCATAGGTCACAGGTCACAGGTGAGTTGGCATGTCCCTGTGTTGTGAGTAAAAATGGCAATTACATCAATCTTAACAAGCCATTGTACTGAGCCTCACAAGATTTATTTTCTTAAAAAGTGAATTTATTTGCCCTTAAATCAATTTCCTCAACAGATACTCAAACCTCCCTGGGAAAGTCTGCTCTAGGGTGCTGGAAAGGAGGCTCCGACTGATTGTCGAACCTCAGATCCAGGAGGAACAATGTGGATTCTGTCCTGGCCGTGGAACAACGGACCAACTCTTTACCCTTGCAGAAGTGATGAGGGGGACATGGGAGTTTGACCAGCCAGTCTACATGTGTTGTGTGGACCTGAAGAAGGCTTACAATCGTGTACCCCAGGGCACTCTGTGGGGGGTACTGCGGGAGTATGAGGTACCGGGGTAGTTGCTACAAGCCATCCGGTCCTTGTATAACCAAAGTGAGAGCTGTGTCCACATTCTTGGCACAAAGTCAAACACATTTTCGGTGAGTTTTGGACTCTGCCAAGATTGTGCCTTGTCTCCGATTGTGTTTGTGATATTCATGGACAGGATCTCAAGGCGCAGCCAAGGTGAGGAGTGTGTCCATTTTGGGAACCTCAGAACTGCATCTCTGCTCTTTGCAGATGATGTGGTTTTGTTGGCTTCATCAGAACGTGACCTCCGGTGCGCACTGGGGTGGTTTGCAGCTGAGTGTGAAATGGCTGGGATGAGAGTCAGCACCTCCAAGTCTGAGGCCATGGTTCTCTACCGGAAAATGGTGGATTGCTCCCCCCGGGTTGGGGATGAGTTGTTGCTTAAAGTGAAGGAGTTCAAGTAGCTCTGGGTCTTGTTCACAAGTGAGAGTAGGATGGAGTGGAAGATTGACAGGCAGATTGGTGCAGCATCAGCAGTAATGTGGACATTGTACCGGACCGTTGTGGTGAAGAGGGAGCTGAGCCGGAAGGCAAACCTCTCAATTTACCAGTCAATCTTTGTTCCAACCCTCACCTATGGTCATGAGCTTTGGGTAGTGACCGAAAGGTTGAGATCGTGGATACAAGCGGCTGAAATGAGTCTCCTCCATAGGGTGTCTGGGCTCTGCCTTAGAGATAGGGTAAGGAGCTTGGACATCTGGAGGGAGCTCAGAGTAGAGCCTCTGCTCCTTCACATTGAAAGGAGCCAGTTGAGATGGTTCGGGCATCTGATTAGGATGCCTCCTGGGCGCCTTCCTTTGGAGGTTTACTGGGCACAGCCAACTGGGAAGAGACCCCGGGATAGACCCAGAATTCGTTGGAGGGACTACATGTCCAATCTGGCCTGGGAACGCCTTGGGATCCCCCAGGAGGAGCTGAACGGCATTGCTGGGGAGAGGGACATCTAGATTGCCCTACTTTGCTTGCTGCCACCGCGACCTGACCCTGGAGCAGCGGCTGAAAATGAATGAATGAATGAATAAATCAACCTTCTCAAGATTTATTTTTTTTGTCGAATGACATCATTGTAAATCTAAATGTTGAAAAGTCATACTTTAATCAGAAGGTTCAAATGTTGGGATGCCAGCAGGTTATTATGAGTCACTGTTGTGTTTTCAATTCTGTTGTGATATTGTTGGTTGACGTTTATAGCGGCTCTTTGCACCCAAAATATATGCTGTAATCTCATCAGATCTGATTAGATATATGCTAATTGGGTGTTAATAATATTTATTATCTTTATTCATCTCAATTCCTTTACTTTTTTTAAAGTGTTGTGAACTTGGGTGGTTTTACAGTTGTGTTTCTACACCGTGGCCAAAGCTACATTGTACATTCTCGTGCGTATTTTTACTTAGCATGTTTTCCCCCCCCTTGGCTTAATCCTATTATCAGCTGCTGCATGGATCCAACTTTCCTACAGCCGTCACTGTCATTTTACCTAGTCTAATTTAGCCAACAAAAAAAATAATAAAAAAAATAATGCGGCACAAATGGAGCGGTGCACAGTGCAGATCATGTTGCCGACTCATCAGAACATATCAATGCTTCTGGAGTCCTGATGAGAACTCTGTGTTTGAGTTCTCCATATAGCTTTCATTTTTTCTTCTTGTTTTGATTGCAGCAATCTAGCTACGACATGTCATCAATAGAAAAGAGGCTGTATAAAGTGAATCTAACGTGTCAGCTGGCACACCAGGGAGACAGTTTTCCGGGAACACCATGGCTATGTGACCCCTTCAACCCCCAACCCGCTTTCTACTGCTTATGATCTCTCTCTGTCTTATTCCCCCGAAGAGCTGCTGAACAGCCCGTTCCCATGGCACAGAGTAGTTCAAGTGCCATAGCAGGTTTTCTTTTTTGAGTTTTCATTTGAGGGCTGTTGGTGGGGGGTGTTAAAGCAAAGGGCTAGTCTGTATTCTGGGTTTGGATGGAGTCCCCGCATTGCACAATCTTATCGAGCCGTTCAGAGGCACATTCACTCGTCCGCTAAAAAGTTCCACTGATGTCAAAAAATTATGCATAATTCGAGAAATCTCTTGGAAGGAGCTGATTTACATTGAAGCTAAGTGGAATTATCTCAGCCCCCTTGGCAGATTTATCTGTTTCAATGCTAAATTAAATGATTTGTAAAGATGGATGTCTTTTTTGCGGTGCAGACTCAGTGCTTTTATGAAACAACCCCAGGCCATGTCATTTAGCCTTGCACAGCCCAGCACGCGGCTTCGTTTTCCTGCAGCTCTTTTCAGCTCCCACCAATTCCCCCCCTCCCAAAAAAAAAAAAAACTTTTTAAAACTCAAGCTTTCCATGTGCCATCTGATATGGCTGATTTTGAAGGATTTCATGCTTTGTTGAATCAAACAAAGATTGTGTAAAAGTAATCTGGCGCCTCTTTAATTGGGCAAATATGCTTTGTGCTGAGGTTTGTAGGGGCGTGGCACATAGTGTGTGAGAATGTGAGCACTCATCTTTTTGGTATTAAAAGAGAGGAAGTGATTGACAACGTTTGTTGGTTGCCGGAGGGAAGATTCTGAGGCCTTATTTTGGCTAGATACACACGTCTGGCTGCATACGCACAAAAACACATGTGCATGCCCATATACTGCGCGCACGCGCGCACGCGCGCGCGCACGCACGCACGCACGCACACACACACACACACACACACACACACACACACACACACACACGTAAGTATACGTCCCCGGTCAATTGTTCCTGTGAAAAACCTGCAATTTGTCACCAGACTTGGAAAATGAAAGTTTAACATGCTCTCTTATAATGCATAACAAAACCCAAGTTCTCTTTGCCAAACCATACAATCAAAACACCCGGATTCAACAACAACAACTGTGGCCTTTTCATTATAAAACCCAACTCTTTTCCAAAGTCCCTTAACAAGGTACACTTGGATGAAAAAAAGAGGTCATACAGCCTCAAAATGGGTCCAATGGTGCATATTTGACCTTTAACCTCTTTGATGGTGACATGGACATCTCCTATTGTCTCTCATTGGTTTCAGATTGGCGGCAAACACAGTCAGTCAATGGAGAGGTTTCTCGAGCTTCTCAACTCTGCAGCTCTCTCCACATCTGCCGCGTATCGTTAAAAGCAGGGGCCTAGTAAAAATATTTACTTCCCGCTCCGCTCTTTGAGCTAAATATACTCCCCTAGTCGTCATCATATTGATTAGGCTCTGAGAAATGGCGTTCCTCTGCGTTTCGTGTGCAGCTGTTGCGAACCGAATGTCTGATTTTCATCAGTCGTGTTATCCCTCGCCATCCTGCGATGAATTAGTGCATGTGTGCACCAATGCACACGTGCGCGCGCGCGCGCACGCACACACACACACACACACACACACACACACACACACACACACACGCACACAGGCGACAATCAACGTCATCCATTTAGTGCACAGAATCTCCAGAAACTGACAGGGACAAATCTGTAGGGGTGCAGACATCAGAGATACAGCCTCGGTTTCCCCAAAGTATATTAACAACAGCGCAGGGGAAGTCGAGTGTGTGCAGTGTAAAAAATTGCATGCTTCCTTTCCACATATTACTTTGTTCTGTACTTGCTCTTCCCTACACTTCATCCCTCCTGTCCTTTCAAGTTTGTTCATTCCCTCAGTTTTTACAGACAGTGATGCATCGCAATTACATGGCTATAAAAGTCCCGACTCATTTTGCAATTAAACAAATAAAAAGTTACTCAAATTTAATCCTCTTCCCTTTCATGGGCCGTCCGGGTGGCGTGGCGGTCTATTCCGTTGCCTACCAACACGGGGATCGGCGGTTCGAATCCTCCAGCTTGGTCGGGCGTCCCTACAGACACAATTGGCCGTGTGACTGCGGGTGGGAAGCCGGATGTGGGTATGTGTCCTGGTCGCTGCACTAGCGCCTCCTCTGATCAGTCAGGGCGCCTGTTCAGGGGGGAGGGGGAACTGGGGGGATAGCGTGATCCTCCCACGCGCTACGTCTCCCTGGTGAAACACCTCACTGTCAGGTGAAAAGAGCCGGCTGGCGACTCCGCATGTATCGGAGGAGGCATGTGGTAGTCTGCAGCCCTCCCCGGATCGGCAGAGGGGGTGGAGGAGAGACCGGGACAGCTCGGAAGAGTGGGGTAATTGGCCAAGTACAATTGGGGAAAACAGAACAAAACAAAAAAGTGGAAAACTGTAGTTCATTATTCATCGAAACATACTGCCCTGGTAAGGACCAGCGAAAAAATCGTGCAGAAAAGTCTGAACGGCACACTTGTGGACAAGCGGCATTTTGTAAAGCTCGTCTGTATAATTGCAATAAATTGTGCAAACATGTTGAGCGAGCATTCAAGCACATTTAGTCTAGTCAGTTAAGGCAAAATGGCTGCAAAAAGTCATTCACATTTGAGCCTATGTTTTTCTGTTAATTTAGAGTCCAATAAAGAAAAAAATGCAAGGAGCCCAAAATTTTAGGTGGGGGAAGTCTCTGAAATGGCCACGCCCACTTTTTAGGCCTGGAAATCAGTATCTCGGCTCCTGAATGTCACAGAGAGCTGATCATGGGCTCAAAAGAAGCAGAAGCACCACATTTATATAAGCATTATGAACAAACATATACCCCAAAACCTTTACTTTTTCAGATATTTTAAGAAAACTAATTTTTACTGGTCACGTTTCACGTATCAGCTCCTGAAGGTTGTAAAAAGCTATATTTGACATGAATCTCATTCGCTGCCTATGTTATAAAGCATGAAGCACAATACACACACGAATCATGAGTTTAGAAAATATCTTAGTTGTCTGTGGTTCTTCTTATCACTTGGGATGTAATGCCGCCTCTGACCACAATTACAAATTGGCGCTGTTTGTTTATCAAGTGGTTGATTCTACAGGAAAGGAAGCAGAAGTGCACATGTTTCAGTAAAGCTAGTTTACTGTAAACATTTGCCAAAATATGACATGCATGCCTCATCTGGCCTTCATATCAGTGAGTTATGTTTCACTACTGGAACAATGTTGTTGACACAATCAAGAAGGTTCTTATCTTCATAAGATCCTTTCGAGAGGCAAACTTCATCCTGATGATCAGTGCACTTGAGCAGCTCATTCCTCTTTTCTTTGCACTTGATCATACACACTATGCCAGATGGGCATCAGTGTTTCTTCAGGATCTCAAAGAGCTCAAATGGAGACACCCATACTTGTTCAAGGAATTTCTTTCAGGCTCTTTCACAGTTAACACCAGAGACAACCCATTCTCAAAGATTGCATGTGATCAAAAGCAGGAACATAACATAAAGGTCATCAAGTCTGACACTGGATATGTCGATATCATCAATCGGGAAGATCAAGAGTTCTTCAGGAAACTCGAACTTGCGCTACCCGAAATCCAGCGCTACCTAGATGAGGTCGAAGGTCAAGATCCATCACACGGGCACAAAGAAATGCTGGATTCCTTCAAGGAAACATTTTCAAGCCACACACTCAAGGTGTACCAGGGTATCCTTACCAACCCGTTCGATGAAGCTCAGTTCATGAGGTTGAACTCATCCATTCCCTTCCCAGATGTCATAAGTAAAGACTCCAGTTTTGTCTTTACAGTCGGCAAAACTCAGCATGACCAGTTTGTGCAGGAGCGAATTGTATTAAGTAAGAAGGATGTCAATGCAACCATCTCACGAAATGCCCTGAAACTCCCAAGTTCATGTGCAAAAGTCCAACTCGCTAGCCCTGCAATCAAGCCACCCAAAGGAACCTTTGCAAAGCTGAAGGAGGCCTGCAGATCAAGAGAAGAAGAGACAAGGAAGTTATTTGGTGGTGAATTCACAGGTGAAACTAATTGATATAAAGTCAGTTATTCAAATATTTTAGATGTTACTTAAGTCTTACCAGATTTTTAATACAGTGATATTCATTGATTCAATTTCACATTCAAGTTAATTGATTTGACAGTAAGCCCAAGAGTTACACTTAGCTTAACTATTCATTTCAATTTCAGGTTTACCCGACGCCTTGTCAACAAAGGATGGAGATATTTATCATAGCCAAAAGTCTCAAATTCTTAAGGACATCGGTGTACAAGTTCAATCTACATCCTCAGAAGGACTTGTGATAGATTTGTCTGTGCAAGTACGAATCATGGCAAAGTCTCTCACCAAAGGCATGACATTCCAAGACTTTGTAATCAAAGTGTTGAACAGCATTGCCAGGATCGGTCATGAGAAGAAAGCCAATCGTATTGACATTGTGGCTGACCTCTACCAGAATATGAGTATCAAGACTGCGACTAGGAAGAACCGGGGATCAGCAGGTAGTTCACAGATGGCTTTCAGTGAGAATGACACCATGCCAGAATCTAAGCAATTCTTTGAAGCTTTTCTGTCTAATGTAGACAACAAAGTAGCCCTGAATCTAATGTTCGCCAGGATTGCTAAGGCACAAGCGTGGAACTGGGACAAGGAGTTCAGCATCACCTACGGCAGAAAGGTGCTTGCAAACTTCGGCGAAAGCTTCGAGATCCAGCTTTATGACAGCATAGATATGCTTGAGGAGGCTGACAACCGCATCGTTTGCCATGTGATGCACATGCTAAACAAGGGGATCAAGTCAGTTACAGTTAGAACAGTCGACTCCGATGTGGTAGTCATCCTACTAGGGTTCACTACACAGTTCCTATCAGTATGTAATGACTTGCAACTTATAGTTGACTTTGCAGTTCCTGGCAAACGCCAATTCTACTCAATCACAGAAGCACACAAGAAGCTTGGTGGAGATGTGGCCGATGCCATGCCTGTGTTCCATTCTTTTAGTGGCTGTGATTCTGTGAGCGCCTTCTTTGGCCACTCAAAGACTGCTCAATACAAAGCCTGGATAAACCACAGTAAGTCCACAGAACTCACTGCTGCTTTGAGAGGACTAAGTTGCTGCCCTAGTATCGAGACAGTTAAGGAAAGCATGGAAGTTATTGAGCCCTGGGTAATGAGCTGGTACAACAAGACTGGACTGTACAACTGTGTCAGTATAGATGAGCTCAGATTCCAGCTGTTCAAGCACTCAGTTAATGATGAGCTGAGAGACCTACCCCCAAGTCAGGATGCGCATCTACAGCATCTGTTGAGAGCTACATTCCAGGCAGGATGGCTGTGGGGAAACAGCCTGCTACAACTCCCTTGTCCCCCTGTCATTGAATGGGGTTGGACTACCGAAGGAGAGGAACTCTTCGTCAAGTGGAGCACAGTTTCCACAAGAGATACATTGTCTCAAGTAACAGGGGTGTGTAGTTGCAGATCTAATAAGTGTACCTCATGTTCTTGTGCTGGCAGAGGGATGAAATGTCTCATTTATTGCAAGTGCCTCAGCAAGTGTTTGAATCCAGTCTGATGGGATGTGTGAGGTTAAAATAAAGATTTTTTTGGACCTCACATGGTTTGCTTTGTTTCTTTGGTGGTTACTGGGTTCCTCCTCTTATAACAAAGAGTCAACTTGAATACTAGCACTCCATGAGTAGATGTAACACTTTTACTCAAACAAACTGTATAGCCTTCTTGCACAGATTTGGCTAAAGTTGATTGCATGCTGCTGATCAATTCAATGGAAAAAAGAACATGTTCATGAATAGCTCAAAACGTTAAGGTTTTAGGGCATACAGTATATTTGTTCAGAGCACTAATATAAATAGTTATTTCCACATCTTTTGAGCCCAATATCAACTCGGGGCAACCTCCGAGAGCTGAGCCTGAGATATAGTCCCAGGGCTAAAAAGTGGGCGTGGCCATGTATGTGACCAGTGAAAATTAGTTTTTTGTAAATACCTGAAAAAGTAAAGGTTTTGGGGTATATGTTTGTTCATAATGCTTATATAAATGTGGTGCTTCTGCTTCTTTTGAGCCCATGATCAGCTCTCTGCGACATTCAGGAGCCGAGATACTGATTTCCAGGCCTAAAAAGTGGGCGTGGCCATTTCAGAGACTTCCCCCACCTAAAATTTTGGGCTCCTTGCATTTTTTTTCTTTATTGGACCCTAAATTAACAGAAAAACATTGGCTCAAATGTGAATGACTTTTTGCAGCCTTGACCCCATATTTGCCCTTAACTGACCAGACTAATTATCGTGTAATTCACAAGTATTTATGCCAGCTTGACGCTCAGTGTTTGTCCAACAGTTACAGCCACAGAGCCACTTTTGTAATCAGACGTGTTTGACACAAATAATGGTGTGTTACACATACACATTACACTTGATCCAATAACACACAGTGTAATCCATGACTAACAAACACCCGACTTGCCGTATCTCAAGTGTCGTCCAAATACTGAAATACCTCTGGTAAACCCAGGCTGCAGGAGAATAAATGAAGTTCCCCTGACCTTTGCTTTACATTTTAAAATGAAAACCGAGAGAAAGTCTGCCTGTTTAATCCCAAATGACTGGCTTCTCCGAGGCCGACAGTAAACGTCCGAGACACGTTCACATCAGCGCTGAATCTCTGGCAGTCGCAGCTTCAGGTTTTTATGCTTAAAAGCTCAAAGCCCAGCGGGCACACTATCCTGAGCCAAATCGGTTAGTGTGGGAGTGTGTGTGTGTTGTTGTTGTTGTTGTTGTTGTGTGTGTGTGTGTGTGTGTGTGTGTGTGTGTGTGTGTGTGTGTGTGTGTGTGTGTGTGTGTGTGTGTGTGTGTGTGTGTGTGTGTGTGTGCCTGCACGCTTGCACTTTTGTGCGAATGCCTGTGCGTGTCCATAAATGTGTGTATGTTTCGGCGCGCCTGCTTTTCTCGCTCTGTGAGTGTGTGTTAGTGCACATTAATGTGCACACATCTTGGCATGTCTTTTGTGTTCACACAAGCGTGTTTGTGTGTGTGTGTGTGTGTTTGTGTTTGTGTCCACCCGCAAATGATCATGCCTGGCTGTCTGCATCCAGCACATCCCCAGCTCAAAACCTTGGCAGTCAAGACAAAAATGTTGGCAATGTTAAGGTCAGAGAATGCAACCAGCAGATGTAGACAAGAACCACCGAGAAATTACCATCCATACATTCACTACATCCCTCCATGTTTACTGGTTGCGTCCCTTTCCTACCCTCGAGATTTAAAAAAAAAGAAGAAGATGATGAAGAAAAAAGAAATCAAGTGGTTTGGTTTGATTCTAATTGACTAAAGAGGAGCACTATGATTTGCATAATTTGTCAGAGGTTGTGGAGGCCCTGGGTGAACTGATTAGAGGCATGTCACAGTGGATCCCACTTTCAGTCGGATTTGATTGATTCTGAAGCTTCTGAATGAGACTTGAGAGCACACGGGAGGAGTCTTGGTGCTTTAGATGATGATGAGCAGGGAGGATGAGCGATTAAAAAGACGGGGGGGGGGGACAAGAGAGAGAGAGAAAGAGAGAGAGAGAGAAACAAGGGAGGGAGAGTGAGACAGAGAGTGAGACGGAGAGAGAGAGAAACAAGGGAGAGAGAGAGAGAGACAGGGAGAGATGGAGAGAAACAAGAGAGACAGAGAGAGAAACAAGAGAGAGAATTAGAGAGGGGGAAGAGAGAGAGATGGGGGAGAGGAGGAGAGAGAGACAGGGAGAAAGGGAGAACGAGAGAGAGAGAGAGACAGACAGACAGACAGACAGACAGACAGAGACAAAGAGAGAGAAATAGAGAAAGAGATGAATAGAGACAAAGAGAAAGAGAGGGACACAGGCAGAGAGAGAGAGAGAGAGAGAGAGAGAGAGAGAGAGAGAGAGAGAGAGACAGAGAGAGAGAGAGACAGAGAGAGAGAGAGAGAGAGAGAGAGAGAGAGAGAGAGAGAGAGAGAGAGAGAGAGAGAGAGAGAGAGAGAGAGAGAGAGAGAGAGAGAGAGTTGGACAGAACTGTTCACCCGCTCTTATTTCATAGAGGCCTTAAATCAAAACGCGCTGGATTTTCACTGATGTGAAAGAGTCGTTCCAGGGTATTTATAACATATTTCTGAAGTAGAAGAGTCTCACGTCATGTCTTTTATGTTTTTCTTTTCTTTTCTTTTCTTTTTTTAAGTGCATCTTTATATTGTCTTCGTGTCCTGGCCGAGGGTAGTTCACATATTCACCCCAGTAAAAGGGTTTTCTTGGCAGGGCAAGAGGACACGAAGCTTTAGGCGGGTCATTAGACTTTTTTTTTTCTTTACACTTAAAAAGGACCACTTTTTTATTGTCGTGCCCGACTCTCTTTTAAGCGGCAATATAAAGAAAATAAGCAATAACGCTGCAGAATGTCTCACAAAAACAGACCAGTGAAGTGTGAGGATGAGACACACTGCAAGAAAAATCAATCTTTAAATCTGTTTTTTTTTTTATATAAAAATATGACTTGACTCATTTCAGTGGTTTTTCTTATTGAAATAGTGCAATAGAATTAGCATAAAAACAGAGGTAATTAGTCATATTTAATGACAATTACACAGTCTCAGACAGCAAATAATGACTTCTGATAACTGACCCGAGATGCACACACACACACACCAGCATCTCATTCACATCCAGCTGAGGGAAGTAAGTGAAAGATTTGTTGCAAATATTGTACGTTTTTAAAACATGGTTCGAAAGATTTTCATGGTGCAAAATACTTGATATATATAAATACTACATATTTAAAATGTAGAATTCACATGGGAAACACAAGATAAACTATATAGACTAAAAGCCATGCATTAATTAGCATTAGTGTACTAATACTATAACTTCATGTCTGTCCCAGGCAATATATTTATTTTAATCAATGCCACACAAAAAAAAAAATCAAAATTGTGAAAGCACAACCCTTCCGTTGATTATTAAATCCGGGTATATTCGGCATACTTAGGATATCGGATATCCCAATACACACAAGTGGATGGTGGGAGTCCAATAGTTACCAACGTGGGTTTGCAACACAAACAGCGCTCATTTTAACCTAAATACCAGCTGAGCAATTCTGCCTCGGAGAACTGAAGAGAAAAGTGCCCCATCCTTCCTCGACAGCCTCTTTCAAGATATCTTGAGCAAGGTACCGAAATGTTAAGATTTACAGCAGAGCAATTTAGTGCAACCACCTGCAGCCGTGAGGTTCAGCTATGAGGGAGGGATACGTGTGTGTGTATGGATGAAGTACGCCCTCTCTCTGGTGGTACGGTTAATGCTGCGTTTGAAGCTTCAAAGACAGATGGCAGGAAATATATCTTTTCATTTCTAATCAGGATTTACAGTTATCTCTGACAATGCTGAGGACGGCCATGGCACAGGCCGGGGAAACGGCTGAAGAACGGCTCGGAGACATCAGTCTCGAACCTTTTGCTGTCTCCCCAACACAGATTATTCAATTACAGGATGAGACTGTCAAAAAAAATCTGCTTTTCCCCAAATAAAATTAGTCACAGACACTAACTACATTATCAGTAAAAGGACAT
Source organism: Lampris incognitus (assembly GCF_029633865.1). Taxonomy (NCBI): domain Eukaryota; kingdom Metazoa; phylum Chordata; class Actinopteri; order Lampriformes; family Lampridae; genus Lampris; species Lampris incognitus. The sequence goes on from NC_079221.1 coordinate 27,049,758, forward strand.
ATTCTGTAGAATTACTTTGTGACTCCACTTTACAGGTCTGTCTCATGTAGCTTAATGGGTACAGCATCGATTCCCACTGCAGTCCTCCGTGTTGAAACCACATGAACACGTGGTACAATAATTAAGACAGAACCGTCAATATTCAGCCTGCTATATTTTGATTTGATCTAGGCCCAACACAGCCATTGATAAACTCACATTGCATGTATTTCTACATGCAAGTGGCCCTTGTCCTAACAATGGTTTGTGTTCATGCTCTGCACATACTTTTTTAATCTATGCCTAAGCATAGGTTTTAAAACCTAAGCATTTTAACTTTGCTTTTAACTTGTTTCCATGCAGAGTGCATTGCATTACATTTTCATGTAGGATATGTTCATAAAATGTATGGTAAAATTTTAATTTGACTTATTATATAGCAAAAATACAATGCAAATAGCAAAAACTGACACGAGTGGCAACCGGAGTAGGATAGCTTTTTTTTTAAAATGATGTGATGTCAAATTATTGGACTGGCCTTGCTAACGCTTGGTTAGAAAAACAAAAAGGTGGGTCCTTGTTGGGTATGCTTGGACTGTGTGTGTGGAGGATTGTATCTAGCAGAGTGACGATGGGTGGGCATCCTGCACAGTGACAGAATGGATTCAAACAAGGCCCAAGTTCCCCGCAGCATCGCTAATGATGCTAACATGTGGGCTATACCATGCTTGGCACATTAATACACAAAAAAGTCTGCACAAACTATGAGCATGCAGCACACACACACACACACACACACACACACACACACACACACACACACACACACACACACACACACACACACACACACACACACACACACACACAGAGCAGACAAAAGCAATGTGTGGTGAGAAGCATCCATTCAAACGCTAACTCTGCTAATGAATCTGACATAACACTGCTTAGTAACCGTGTTTGAGTCTGCAGAGTATTCCAGATGCTATCGAATATCCTAGATGATGTCAAATTCAAGATCAGCACATTACATATGTTTTCTTATCTTAAAAACAAATGTACACACAAACAATTTATGCAAAATATCTCCGCCGAAACACATGCACGCTCACACAGACCACAAAAACAAGAGGAAACAGGAAAACGAGTTCACACGCACCAGCTATTCAACTAAAAATTCCAAGAAAACCAAACGCTGTGTCTGCATAAAAAAACATAAACATCCAATACATGTCCTCACCAAAGAACCTTAGTTTGTATTTAATACATCAGAGAAGCCTTGGTGAGGCTTTCTAAGGCCCAGAGGAGAGGTGGGTGTTCCTGTCACTGCATGCTGCTGTTGGGGGAGGTGGGGTAGAACCAAAAGACCCGGGATGTCCCTCTTTGACACAAATTAAGACTTGCACCCTGCCGCCGCCGCCGCCACCTCATTCTGGATTAAAAGCTGAGCGAAAACAACGGTTTTACCACTGACTGGGTGTATGGATTGAATCACAGGACCCTAAAATGGCGTGACTGTGGACTGTGAGTTATGCTGGGCTCTCTCCCAGACATCAAACGGCCTGGACATCCATCACTCAGGCGCTACATGACATTTACAGCCATTGATGTGTTCGCTCCCTTGCCGTTGCTCTGCCTGTCTCTACTGACATGGCGCTACAGCAGCCGGGCGGGCCTGACAGGAACCGTGCCTCTACGAGGCCATCGTTAAATAAAGGGTAATGAAAGAGAAAATTAGTACGACTTGAGGTACAAATGGGCTTCCTTTGTCCATTACATGAACAAAAACAAAGAAAAAAAAACTTTCTAAAAAGAATGCAATGAATTGGGAATTGTATGCCAAATATATAAACTTAGCCCAAAAAGTAAGGAAATGTGTGTTTGGTAGATGCTTTCTTTGCTGTAACAATGCTTCTTGGCAATACATCTAAGATCAGGCACCTGATTGTCAGCACCTGGGGTACCAGAAGCTCAAAACAAGAGTCAATAGCAACAGCAAAATAAGCTGTTTGGCATTGGCAGAGAAGATTTGGCAAATTTTTCATGGGCGCAACCCACATTCTCAGCTCTGCTGCTCACCCCACAAATGCATGTTCCTTACAAATGTGGCCCCATTTAAAAGGGCAATAAACAGGCTTTCCAACGGTGTAAGATTTATTGCCAAGAAGCATTGTTACAACAAAGAAATAATCTACCAA